>NW_026862787.1:0-125312 GCF_026571515.1 Ruditapes philippinarum | reverse complement strand
AGGGGGTTGTATTTTAACTTTTTGATTTGTAACTATGAACTATGCAAATAAAAATAAGTAAATTATTGTAAACAAAATTAAGAAACAAGATAATATTAAACATGGAGGGCTACATGTACATGTATGATTATATACCTTGGACTTGATAGTGTTTAAAATTAATAAAATTTGGCAATTGTCCAATAACCCCTTGCAACACGGCTTTTTAATTTGTTACAAAGATGGGTTTTTTTTTTTTCAGAAAAAAATATCAACTTCCAACAATTTACCAAAAAGGCAAAATGTGCACGAAGTAACCAGGGGACGAAATAATTTGAGTTATTGACTCGAAATTCAGAAAATAGTCAAATGTATCGTCAAGAAATCAATTAGGAGTGAAACAATGGTTCTTGTATAAACATGCTATTACGTATGTTTAATCATATCGGCCTAATTTATCAGTAAAATAGTAAACACTTACCCTACTTTCACTTTGTAATTTCGGAAAATTTCGAAGCGAGTTAGGTAAACAAGTAAAGTGTGCGCGTGTTTAGGCTTTACAATTCAACAATTACACAGCGTATAACGCTACGAATGGCAATACTAAATCCTGCTAAAAACCCCGCGAAGTAACCGACGCCATTACCATAAACCAACTACCCAGAGTGCACTTCGAACCCCGGGAAAAAGACCATCCATCCCGTACCGTAATTATCCGGATAATTAGTAAACACTACACTCCCCCCCACTTTATTTAAAAAGAGTGAGTGACACCCCAACATTAAAATTTTGTGCAATTTGAAATTACCATTCATTATATCCTACCCCCTCCCTAAACTAGAAATATAATCACGCCATTTACCCTCCCAAAAATAAAACTATGGCGATCAGTTTCACGCTCTCTTGTCCTGGACAATACCAGTACTGAGAGAACCCTCCTCACAAGTAACTGACAACTTGCAACGCATTCCAAACATCGGCCGTGAACGGCCCCAACATTTTGACATGTAAAACACGTCACAACCTGCCTACAAGGCAATACTACTACCCAGATAGCATTCTATATGGGACCCATGTGGGGCCCATATGGGCACCTATATGGGTCCCATTTGGGCTGCCCATATGGGCCCCATATAGGAAGTGCAACCGGGTTCCAAATGGGTCCCATCTGGGCAGCCCTTATACTGCATATGGGATTTCACATGGGCCCCATCTGGGCAGCCCAATGTACACAATATGGCCCCACATGGGCCCCATATGGGCAGCCCTTGTACTAAATATGGGTTTCAAATGGGCAGCCCAGATACTTCCATTATGGGTAGATTTTGAATTCCGGGGTAGATCTATTTTCAATTACTTCAATTATAAGTGCTGGACGTTAAGATAGCAAACCGCTTGCTACAGAGCATGATTCTTGTTCTTGCATTAAAATACTCAAGTTGATGTTTTAAACTCATTCTGTTTCCTGGAACAGACAGATTATGGCACCAAAAGCCTATATGACCATGCAAGAAAACAATACACAATGTATATGCTTTTAACAATGTAACTTTATTTAGTAATCTCACTTATGGTAAGTGTATATCATCATATATTATATATATACAGATTCCTCAATACATTCTGTGGACACCTGATGTCAACAAAAGAAACCTTTACTTATGTAAATAAACTTAGAAAAGTGTACAATATAAAAAATCCGAGTAAACTGTACATATTTGTAAATCCACAGAATTTCAATTTTGACTACATAGTTTTTAATTCAAAAATACAGAAATATTAATTATTTCAAAAAGTCCTATGTAGTAAATATTACTTTGGTACACTATAAAATAAGCAACATGTAATGGAAAACTGTTTATAATGTACGAACAAAATAATTAAAAATGCAGTTTTATAACATTAGATACCTTACAGATCACTACAAGGAAAAATGAAACTTATGTTACTTTCATTTTCAAATGATATAGATCTACATCAATTAATATAAAAAGTTGTTCATTACAACCATTTATTATATACTTATAAATGAAATATTGAGAAATATTGATGAAATAAAATGCGTATTTTCATTTTATATATTTTCATTGTAAAGATTCATTTTTTCATTGCAGTGAAACATATTTTCCGTATTTTCACTGGTGTCTTGCCGGACTACTTTCTTTTTTAAATTCTACCAGTACACAAAAAATTTAAGGGAAAGTTTTTCAAATTTTTATCGCAAAAAAGAGAAAAATGTACATAATAAACAGAATATTCAAGTTTTTTCTATAAATACATGATTTATCATTTATTTTCATCTTGTGGCATGAAAATTACCATATTTCACTCGTGGCTACCGCCACTCATGAAATATTTATTTTCATACCACTCGATGAAAATAAATCATGTATTTATAGAAAAAACTTGAATATCCTCTATATATTACACTGTGGTATGATAGTGCTGAAGAAAAAAATGTTATGCAGCTCGTGAAAAGTAACAAATATAATAAAACAAAACCTTGGCACAGTTGTAATACTGTTCATAGATGTGTAAACAAAATATTATGCAGCTGATGAAAAAAAATTAATATAATTAACAAAACCTTGGCACGGTTGTAATACTGTTTATAGACGTGTGGACAAAATATGCAGCTAATGAAAAGTAACAAATATAATACACAAAAGGTTGGCACTCTTGTAATTGTCAACACAAAATATGCAGCTAATGAAAAGTAACAAAAAGTAATATAAAAAAGGTTGGCACGGTTGTAATACTGTTTATATAGACGTGTTACAAAATATGCAGCTAAAGTAACAAATATGATACACAAAAGGTTGGCACGGTTGTAATTCTGTTAATAGACATGTAAACAAAATATGCAGCTAATGAAAAGTAACAAAATATAATACAAAAATCTTGGCACATTGAAATACTGTTTATAGACATGTAACAAAATATGCAGCTGATGAAAAGTAAAAAATAGTTTGTACAAGTTTGTAAAAATCAATAATAATTAAAATGTGATATTACTCAAAGATCAAATTTGTTGTGAAGAAATTCATTAAAAAAATTGTCAGTAAAAATAGTTGGTTTCAGTAATTTCTCCGATATTTTCAAAGTTTCAACAATAACAACAATAAAGATTACAAGAATCATCATTGTAAAGTATTTCAACTTTATTTTAAAGGTTAATACCATATCAATACATGTGTCAAGTTTTGACAAGATGTTATAATTGTATTGATCAGTATCAAAAACATTCCCAAGCATTTAATGTCTTGATTTAAATAGTAACAATGTTTTTTGTTTGTTTGTTTCATTTTACGCCTTTTACGTCATATAGGCGGGTAGTTTCCTAACCATCGTTTCTGGAGAGTTACACCAGTACTAGACTACCTTCCTCCCCCTGGCAGTAACAATGTTTTAATTAAAAAAAACAAAAACAACATATAGACAACAGAAAAACAGCATATAATGTCAACAACAAACGTAACATAGCAGCAGAATATACTGACTAGAAGGCAAAATTTGACTAGACAAGAATTTTGCATTTACAAGAAAGACATGCTATGCTGATGACCTCAAACATTAAAATTAGCATCAAAAAGTATAACAAGATAAACAAATGAGCCGCTTACTGTAGTTCTGACCCTTATTCACATTTTAAAAATACCTTTGATACATATTGACTTCAATCAGTGGAATAACTTATATGCAGATGAAGTAAAAGGTTTGAAATTTAAAATAAAAGTCATTTATTTTATGCTTTTGAGTGTATTACTGATGTATCCGTGAAAATATTTTTGATAATTTCACAGTGAAATGATTAAAATTTCAAACTTTTCTATGACGAGACTTACTTTTTAAAGATTTTATCATCATTCAAATTTTTTGAATTCAATAAATAGTATCATGGCTATTCAACGTTGATTGTCAAACTTATTTTTCAGCCCAAGACTTCCTGTATTTATGAGAAATTGGACTTAAATTCAACTAAAATTGATGTTGACAGTGGTGAAAACAGATTTAATATTAACGTTAATATTGAGGAAATTTCATTAGCATAAAATAAAAAGACACTTTATTGTTTGTTGTGTAAGATGTAATTTTATATCATTGAAGGAACTTTAAAAAACAGTGTTCTCACGAGCGCTTAGCCACTCATGAGAATACTGTTTTTAAAGCTCTCTTGATGATACAAAATTTCATCTTACACACAAACAAACAAATATCCTCTATAAATTTGCATTTTTAAATTAAAAACATGTCTAGTCACTTCATTCATTTTCTTCAGGTAAGGTCTCTGACACCTTGTTTCTTGCTTACCTTCCCCCATCGCGGTCCCGCGCCCTAGCCAGCCACTTTGAAACCTCTATTTCAACATCCTTCCTCGTTGCAGCCTTTGTCGGCAAGTTCCTTTGGACACATTCTACAAAACAAGCATTCTTATGAAATGAAGGTATTGAAGCCATTCAAAGGTCATAAGCCACCTTGTAGCATTTTGAGCAGTATAAATTGGAATATAAACTAATTCTGGTATGTTTTACCAAATATAGATGTTTGTTTCCTGGTTTTACATAGCTTTTAACAATATTTCTGTGATATCGCTGCAGTCAGTTGTAAGCTGAGATCATCTTATCGGTGTATCAGTAAAGAATGTTAAGGTAAGCAAATAACTTGCTTTACAGGAAGGTGATTTCTGTTTATATTATGCATCACAACACAATGCATGGGATCAAAACCACACAGCATGTAAAATATTCTCTCTTATTAATTTCCATAAAAGCTAGCCAAGCATTTTCCTTCATTAAAGCAATACCCGAAGACACAATAACAAGATCTTGGATAATATATCTATTTTGAAGACACCACTTTGCAAATTTGTAAAAAATCACTTACTATACAATACTATCAGTATCTAGAGGCCCACAAACTTTTTCTTCCCCTTCAGCCACTTCATATTGTACATTCTTGCCAGTTCATTTGACATGGTTTCTTTCATCAAGCGGTCAACAGTTTCCCGTACATCTGCCATACCAAACATTGAGAGGAACCGCACCTTAAATAAAGGAGAACATAAAATTTTTTAATGTTAATTTTAACACTACTAAGTGATGGGCTGCAAGTCACCAAATGACAAATAATTGTCAACTGGACCTCAAAAACATGATCTGCCAAGAAAACTGTTTGGATTGACAAATTAAAAGATCTTTCCTCATATATTTACAATCAGGACAACACCTTAGTGACTTGTGCCTTTATGTTTGTCCCCTTCACCGAGTGTTATGGGGCACATTATCATTGTTTTTTTTTTTATACAAGAGTTTATTCAATATCAACAGAAAAATTTTTGATAATATAATAACAGCTCAATTCCTGGATTTTGTGGGTACTAGTCATTTCCCTGGTATTTTGAAAGCTGCCAGCATTTTGATTAATGAATTGACTGTCTTGTCCTAATTAATAATTAATGTTGAAAACGAGGCCAACTGCCCATGTCTTGTGCTCATGGCTATTATAGCATATATAGATAACATAACTGTGTCAATATGAATCAAAAAATTAAAACATGCCAGTTTTTAATTCTGAAATTAATGCAGCAAAATGTTTGTCCACTGTGCAATAATTTTCAACATAAATATAGCAGAATGATTATACATTATCATCAAGTGCTCACCACAGACCATTATGTTATTTTGCTTTTAGGCCAGTGGATATGGGGTATACTTTTTTCAGTTACTAATGGAGCAACATACATGACTAACACTATGCTTACCACAGATGAGAGCATTGTCTGATCTCCCAGAAGCTCATTGAATGCTGCCATCTTTTCCATCTTTCGGAAGTTGCAGCGGTTGGTCATCTGCTGCTGACCTTAACAGCATTCGCTGCACCATCCTCTTAATTTCACGATTATTCTCTCGCATTGTCTCCAAGACTCAGAGAATCTGTGTAACAGCAGCTGAAAAAAAGGATTCATAATTCTAGGACATATACTTTTAGAGCTATGTGAATGACAAATGAGCCATGTTACGACAAAACCAACATAATGCATTTGCGATCAGCATGGATCCAGACCAGCCTGCGCATCCATGCAGTCTGATCAGGATCCATGCTGTTCGCTTAAAAACCCTATAACAAGTAGAGAAACTGATAGCGAACAGCATGGATCCTGATCAGACTGCGCAGATGCGCAGGCTGGTCTGGATCCATGCTGGTCGCAAACCCATTATGTTGGTTTTGTCATGACCCGGCTCAAATGAAAAAAATCCAGTATTTTAAATTTTTCCTTGGCTTTAACAGTAATTAACGCTAAAATCTCAAAAGGATTGTTGAGTGTGCAAGGTCACAAAATGTGAAAATGATAAGAAATCATGAATTAAACTTAACATATTTTTGAGCCTAGGCATGTCATTTGGTGAAAATAAACATTCTTGACTCTTCCAGGGACCGTAACTTTGGATAACAGTAGTGGGGTCAGGCAAGAATATGCGCACAAATTCACATCATGATAAAGACTAACACAAGTATTCATCAATTTCTTTTGAATATTTTTTTAACTAGGGGCGTCACAAGGTGAAACTTTCCATTTTTGGCTGTGTCACTCAATCCAGCTAGTTATAACATTTATTGACTTGTTTTGAGAATATAACATTTAATAAGTATGTACTGTAATAATAAATATATTAATAGCTCCGAAGTTTATACTTACTGGGCCAAATAATCTGCCCACGGAAGGGTGTATCAGAAGCACCTTGTATTGGAGAAGCACTTTGCACATCACTGCTGGCCTCTCGCAATGCCTGTGCAGATAAGCGAGGCGGAGATGAAAGTAGGCTTTGTGACTCTTTGGGCGTTGTTGCTTGGTCAATAACTTGTGGTGGCCTACTCTCTGTGTCTGTCTCATTCTCATCAGTGCCACTATACGATTCATACAGCCTTTTTGATGGCCTATTTACAATAAAATGAAAATACATTAATAAGTAAATTAGTAATTATAAAATACATGATAGACATTAAGTGAGTTATTGCGCCAAGTGACAATAAGATTATGACTCGTAATCGGCTGGCAAACATGTACTAGTCTATGTTTACGTACCGAATTGTTGTGCCGCAATTTTGTCTACCAAGGATTTTTAGCACGAATGCGTTTGTTTCCCCGATAGCTATTTCATGAACGGGAAGGGCTAAAGACTTGGGGTCGTTCCGATTTGGAAGCCTAATACAAACGTGAAAGTGATAAAAGATTATTTTAATTGTCTGGACAATTGTTTTCACAACGGCCCGGGAAGTGAATCCCTTGCTTGCAGTCTCGAATCTGGAGTTTCTGGCCTTCTCTTAACTTAAAGTATGTTTTTAAAGGGGGGTATAATTTACAATTTTTAAAGGTTTAATTATCTATCGAGTCATATTATTTCTTCCCAGGTCCGGTACTCGTGCATGTGCAACATAGGGCTTGGTTGGTAATTTGTAATAATAAGTATTTGCATTTAATATTTTAAAATGCTTATGAATGAAATATTGGTACAAAATGGAAGGGACTTCTAAGGCTAGGAGGGGTCACTGGATTTCAAATGATGGTGTCCCTTTAAAAAAGGATCTCTTAAAATTAAGTCTAGATAGAAACAATATTATTAAAATGTTAGTGTCGACTCCGTCACAGTTAAGTTATTCAACAATAACAACTATACACATCCATAAGGTCAGCTAAAGTGCCTAATAGTGGGCGTAAATTCTAGAAAATGTCGCAAATTAAACTGACAAAAACTATCGCGAAATTACATGGCAAAGGCAAAAACAAAAAATAAATGACGTTTACACTTACCTACACACACAATAAATCTGTAAGGATATAATATGAAAGGTCGTTATACGAAATCGTCGTTAAATGTTCCGAATTGAAATGAAATATTGTTTTCGTGTACAATTTTACAATTTAACGTTTCAATACACAATTTGATTTTAAGCGGCAGCGGAAATCACGTCTGCGCATGCTCGAAATAAATTTTTCATCAAATGCTGATTTTTATAAATTATTTCTGAATTAAAATAGTCTAAAAACACATTTTAATATTTAGATTATAAAAATTAAAACCAATATAAAAACTAAACAAATTAATTTCTCGCACCTGCTCAGGCATGCTAATATTTATTGGGTTGCCCAAATGGGACCCATATGGGTCCCTCATGGCTTGTATATATGTTAATGCTACGATTTTTATAAAAGATAATAGCAATTTATGCCAAGGTGGTCACACTATAGCTCAAAGTAAACAAGTTCTAAAGAAATAAATAAACGAAAAATCGTTTTTCCTTATAGTGCTGTAATATGGGACCCATATGGGTCCAATATGGGCGTACCCAAATGGACTTGCCCATATTGGTCCCATATAGGTCCAATATGGGCATACCCATATGGGCTTGCCTAGATATAGCCCATATGGGTCCCATATATGCATGTTTGCTGGGTATGAGGCTTTCCACTACAAGGCAACACAACAATATCCCATTATTGCCTAAAAGGCCATACCATTGTTCTAAAACTCGCCTAACAGGCAATACCATTCTTTTCAACATTCGCCTAACAGGCAATACTAAACTTACTTAAAGCCTCGTCCTCATGACCAATACATTCGGTGGGCGTTCTGGGCTGTAACCGTCAGGATTTCCGCTTTACTGACCCCACGAATATCAGCTACAAGCTGGGCCGTCATTCCAAGAAAGGTCGGGGATGACAGACTGTATCCATGGAGAGGAAAGTAGGGAGCATCCGTTTCAAGTAGAAGTCTTTCGGACGACAACACTCTTAAAGCTTCTTTCTGCTCTTCGTTGAAACTCCCTACCATGGCGGTGAATCCAAAGCAAACATTTGGAAACCTTTGCACCCACCGATTTATGTCACTTTCAGTTCCAGAAAAACAATGCAGGTGTATCTTCTGGTCTCTGGATACCACTCCTGCACACTGATACATCAGAGATGCCATTAGTTCTGATGTTTCCCTGGCTACCTTGGATCGGCAATGAAGCACCAGTACATGACGCGGCTCCAGGAACTGCAACACCTGGTACAACACATCATGCTGTGTCGCCCATTCCTCTGCCGGAACTGTATGATCCAACCCGACTTCTCCAAAGGCACATACCTCAGGCAGACCTACAAGGCCCTGGAATCTAGATATTACTCTGGAACTGACATGTGCAGCATGCTTTGGATGTAGCCCGATCGATGTCTCCACACCCTGCGTCCGTAGGCTGGATATTTCGTCCACACTGGGATAGTTAACCGGGTCGCAAAAGTTGGCCACGGCTCCTCCAATGCAGACACGATCCTCAACAGCATACGGGGTCAGTCTGCTTAACACCTTGCTGAAATTATACTCGGGCTCACCTAGCTTCAGACATAGCCTATCCAAGTGGAAATGGCTATCCACTGCCCCCTCACGTACAAAGTTTCTCCCAGGAGGATTAACTGGCCTACTTTTTCCACTAGAATTGGCTTCCACAACAATCCCTGGTGCCTGGGTACCTGTACAACAGGCTTCAACCTCCATGCTTTCCACACTCATGGCTTCTTCTCCAGGAATCGCCGCTTCTTCCGATGGTGCAGGACACACAGCCATCAATTCTTTGGCTTTGGGGACGTCAGACTGATTGGAGGAAAGTTTAACTTTCCTTTCACCTGTAAGACAGATGGTCAAGTCCAAAGCTACCAAAGGTTCTTCTCCAACCTCGTCCACTACAACCATCTCGAGTAGATCTTCGTCATCCTGTAAAACAGGATGTTGTGCTTCTTCCTGTACAACAGGATCCTCAGGAGCAAGACGCTGATCCAGTTCATGACCTCGGGTTGGATCACTGAATCTCCGCTGAAGCTCATTGTACTCCTGACGAGACATCCTTCTCAGGACTTGTAGTAGCAGAGCCCAGTGAAAAACGAGCACTGGCGAGTTGATAGGGCTGAGGGTCAACCTACTGGGCGCAACAATTCCTAATCTTTCCGACACCCTCTTCACAACATCGCACACCCAGGTCCCACACTGTTTATCTTCGTTTCCCTTCTGTAACCTTTCTCTCACCATAAACTCCAATAAACAGCCTGGTGCGGCGTCTTTCCTTCCCGATGCCCAAGCAGCCAGATATCTTATAAACTCAGCCCTACGTTTGTCAACCTCTCTACCAGTACTGTCCCTATCCACCCCTGTGGGAAAGTGGTAAACAAACGCATGTGCTACCGGGTAACTGAAATCCCCCGTACACCAAGACAAAGGGCAGTTGCTCCTTTTTCGCTCAGTGTATACCCTTTTCTTCTTCGCTTTCAAGGGAACTTTGGATGGCCCGGTCTTGGGATGCCTCTGTGCATCAGGGACTCCAGTCCGTTCAGCCACTTTCCTAAGCTGGCGGACATACTCGCACTCAGGACCGCTACCAGCGGGCACCTGAGGAGCTTGTCTTACTGTTCTCTGGGTGGGAACTGAAACATTCTCTGTTGATGTTCTCCCTCTTCGTGGTGACCTTCTTATGACCCTTTCCGTAGACTGAGTTGGCCTTGTACTGCCATCTCCAGAGCCGCTAGAAGCGGGCTTCTGGATTTCCTTTGGAGGCTGTTGACCGGTAACAAGTACTTCCTTTGTTGTATTGTCTGGTGCAGGACCGCTAACAGCGGGCTCCTGCTCATCTAAAGTCAACTCATCTCGGTAGTCCAACTCGGGCATGCTGGCCTCCGAAAGATGCTGTTCAATGTCCTTTATCATTTTCTCAGTAGCCCCGGCATCTCTTGCGGCAGCATCCTCCACTCTCCTCTCCAGAGTGGGCTCCGTTTTTAGACGGATGTCTGTCACGCAGTGCTTGGAAGAGGCACATGCCTCGGAACTGCGTTTAGAAACGATCCGGTGCAGATTCTCCGAGATCCACTCTGAAGAAGCAAACTGCAACACCTCTGCTTCTTTTGCTGCCTTCTTTAGCCACGTCGTATTACGACGATTCCGGGCTAACGATGCCTGACCAAGCAAAGCTCTTTGCTGGTCCTGGGCAGGTCTTCCACTTAACATAAGCTTCCGTACTACCTCCTCCGCATTCATCTGTCGCCCTTTCCTCGTAAATTCTTCCACCTCCTCAACAAAATTCATCTTCTGAAAAAAAATCAAGTAAAGTGGTATAAGTGTCGGAACTTAAGCTATCTACTCAGGACTGGACTACCTTTGGTTGGACCCGTCACATCGAAACCCAGCACAGGCCGTACAACGGCAACATGCAGCACACATAACAGATGTAACCGATTGGTCCTCTCATTCCAGCCACAAAAGAAATGAACCCTGCCCTGCTGCCCAGCCTGAACCATGTTCCAAACGCAACGCCTCCATCCAAACTGGTCTTATTGTGTACCATCTGACTGGGGCCTCCCCTTACATGTTCCGCACTTGTACTTAACAATATCTAAGGCCTCAGTAGGTGTGATGTTTACACAGGACCCATGATACCACTCCTCACAAAAGTCGCACATAATCATGAACCTCCCTTGCCAAGGCTTCCTACAGGTACAATAGAGTTCTGTATCATCTTCCAGTACCTCGTCAGAGCCATCTTTCCATTTTTGCAACCATACTGGCAATTTCCTGTCTCGACAAGGTTTCAAACGGTCATGATTAGTCACAAACACAGCGTTCTTGACCTTTACTCTGTAGATGAATGCGGAGATCTTCTTAACTATAACACCAGGTCCCTTCCACAGAGGAGATAGTTTTTTACATTTACCCTTCACTGTCGCAGTATCCAAAACATAAACAGGATCACCCTTATCATAGCTTCTTGCTAGAATCCTTAAGTCGTAGCTTCGTTTCATTCTTTTCAGGGACGTGTTCAGATTCTGCCTAGCTGTATTGTGGGCTCTTCCAATCTCCTCCCGAAGCTCCTTCACATAACCTTCTGCTTCAACATCTTTATGTTCCCGGCCTACAAGGGGGAACATTAAACTAGCTGGTGTATTGGTTTCCCTACCAAGCATCAATTTGTTTGCTGTGAAACCTGTACTCCTATTCACAGACGCTCTCAAGGCTCCTGCTATTTGCTGGATATACAGATCCCACTGATTCTGCGACTTCTGTATAAAACAACGGACAGCATCCATCAACGTTCTATTAAAACGCTCAACTTGTCCATTGGAGGCTGGGCGATACGGTGTTGTTCTTGATTTATGTATCTCCAGGACTTCACATAAGGCAGTGAAAACTTTCCCCTCGAAATTCCTCCCTTGGTCAGAATGTATCTGCAACGGATAGCCAAATCGAGAAAAGAACTCATTGACAGCTGCCCTTGCTGTAACCTCCGCTGTCTGTGAGGGTAATGGCACACATTCCACCCATTTTGTGAACTGATCCACCATCATTAGAATGTGCTCATTTCCTCGTGGTGTCTTAGGAAGTGGGCCCATAAAATCTATATGAACCCTCTCCATCGGTGCTCCAGCTTGAAACTCTGTCAACGGGCATTTCCCATATCGGTCACTCTTCTTATTCTGACTGCACACATTGCAAGAACTTACAAAGTCCTTGACATCCTCTGATAACCGGTGCCAATAGAACTTTTCTTTTACTTTAGCCTTAGTTCTGGCGATTCCTTGATGGGCCGCAGATGGTAAATCATGATTTAAACTCATCGCTTGCTCTCTCAGACTTAATGGGACATACAGTTTCTTGTCTCCATCTCCTTCGACATAAAGCACACCATCAATAATCTCAAAGGCTTCTTTGTTTAGCCAATAGGCTTTTACTGCTGGGCTGGCTAAATAGATCTCTTTCTGCATGGGCTCCTCTTTGGTCTTTAACCATTTCCAAATTACTGCCACATCACCATCCTCTAGCTGCTCTTTCGTCAAGTCTTTCACAGAAAGACCCCAGCTACAAGGCTCTTTTTTATCGTCTGCTGCTACACTTATTTCAGTAATTATGCATTTCCCTTCCACCAGACAAATATCGAAACCGCACCTTTCTGTTTCCTCTACAGCTTCAAATCCCTTCTCCAAGAGGTTTCCAGATCCTACTGATAGACGCGGGCCACAGGAATTTTCCAACCAACTGTTATAAACAGATGTTATACCCCTAGGATCATTAGCTAGATGATCCTCTCTATTGGGTCTGCCGGGCTGCCTGTTAAAAACAGACCCCCCACCTGCGCCTCCCTGCTCTAAATCAGTAAACACCATTGGGTCTCTGATCCCTCCATAGGTACCATCCTGATCAGCTTCCTGACCCCCACTGAATGCTTCGCGAGAAGTTGAGCTATTCCCCCTTACTCCATGGGATGCTACCTCCTCTTCATCCAGGCTCAATATGGCGTTCCCCTCAATGATCTCCATCACCTCTTGCACAGCTTTCCCTAACTGTACTGCATCATCCACATCCTCTGTAAATCTTGCCCAATTCTGGTGGGCCTTCTTGCAATAATTACATCCACCACACGGCAGCTCTTCCAACTTCACCTCACTCTTGTAATACCCACACAAATCATCTGGCACCGGTGGTCGTGACAATGCATCCGCATTACAATGCTTTTGCCCAGGTCTGTGCTGTAGAATCATATTGTACTGTGACAACTCCTCCATCCATCTAGCTAGCTGTCCCTGAGGCTCTTTAAAATTGAGCAACCATGTCAAACTAGAATGATCTGTTCTCAGCACAAACGGTCTACCTAACAGGTAATGCCGATATTGCCTTGCAAACCGTACAACGGCAAGCAATTCTTTTCTTGTCACACAATAGTTTCGCTGCTCTGGGGTGAGCATGAAACTTCCATAGGCTACCACCTTCTCGTTACCATTTTGTATCTGCAGCAACTCACCAGCAACAGCAAAGTTCGATGCATCTGTGTCCAATATAAATTCATCCACGTTGTTTGGGAGGGCCAACACTGGGGGCTCTACAAGAGCCTTTTTCAAAAAATGAAAAGCTTTTTGTTGTGTTTCCTCCCACTTGAATTTATCTTTTCCAATCACTGCATACAGTGGTTCACTCAACTCTGCAAAACCTGGAACGAAAGCTCTGTGATAGTTCGCCAAGCCCATGAAACGCTGTACATCTTTGAAGTTCTGCGGCGTTGGCCAGTCTCGCACCACTTCAATGTCTTTTTCAGCCATCGCCAAACGATCAGTACTCACAATTCTTCCCAAAAATTCCACCTCATGTTGAAAAAACACACATTTTTTGGGCTTTAACTTCAAACCATGCTTACGAAAACGACCAAGAGCCTCCGCCAAGTTGTTAAGATGATCATCAAATGACTTTCCCATGATCAAAATGTCGTCCAAAAATGCCAACGCTGTCTTCCAGTTAAGACCTCGTAAAACCAAGTTCACAACTCTGGAGAAAGTTGCCGGAGCATTACACAAACCAAATCCCATCTTGACATGCTCAAACAGGCCATATTTCGTTGTAAAGGCAGTTTTCGGCCTATCCTTCTCTTTAATTTTGACCTGCCAATAGGCTGAATTGGCATCAAGCTTCGAAAACCAGCAATTTCCTGCCAATGTATCTAAACAGTCGTCCACTAATGGCAATGGAAAAACATCTTTCACTGTCACGTTGTTCAGTGCCCTGTAATCGATGCACCATCGCACATTACCATCTCTTTTTCGGATAAGGACTGGCGCAGAAGCCCACTCAGATGTAGATTCTTGTATCACTCCGGCCTGTAACATTTTTTTAAGATGTGCCTCTTCCTCTCCTACAAAACAAGCAGGCGTACGACGCATGCGTTGTTTTATTGGTTTTGCGGTGCCTGTATCTATACCATGCTCTATTGTGGTGAAGTTACCCAAGTCAAACTCTGACTTTGCAAATACCTCTTCATATTCTTTGAGCAGTCTTGCTAATTCTTCACGTTGCTCCTCAGAAAGATGTGCAATTGACTGATTGTACACTTCTTTCAAGTGTTCAGGCACTTCGGTAAAACCACTATGTGCCTCGACTTGTTCAACAGAGTACAACTCTGTTGGGAAATCATCTTCCAAAGCTTCCACTTGATCAACTGGATAAGCGTTTGCAACTTCTTTTCCTTTTTTCAATAGTCTGTACTTGTCAGTTGCATTTACAACACAGAGAATTGCTTCCTTCCCCTTACTATGCAAAGTTTTTGGAATCAAAACTTTTAAATTGTCATCTGCTTCTATCATGAAATCTGGCATTTCACTACTAACTTCACACTTTATCCTCTTCACTGAATTTGGCGGCACGATATTTCTCCTGGACACTGTGACTCGTGCAACCATTGGTTTTCCATCACCTTCGTCGACATTTAAAGGAATAGCTTCTCCATCGAAGTGTATGATGCCCTTCATCATATCAATTACTGCTTTTCTATGGAGCAAATCAAATCCAAGAAGCATATCTTGTGTTATTGGAGCTACATAAACATTTTCTTTGTATACATGAGATCCAATGCCAAGCTTCACTGGACCTACCACCCTGCCCATCATTGATAGTTTCTTACCAGCAGTCAACAATTCTACTTTCTTGATCACCTCTGGCTTCTTTTGAAGAGAATTATACAGATCTTCTGAAATAATGGTAACTTCAGCTGCTGTGTCGACCACAGCCTGGACATCTTTGCCAGCTACATTCACTTTAAGTTTGTACTTCGACACAAACGTAAGCTGACCTACCATTACAGCTTCCGGTTTATCTGGATAACTATCACTTTTTTGTTTAGAAGCCTCTTTAATTAGTTTCTTTGTTGTTCTCTTCATTTGATCTTCCTTATTATCACTATCGCCGGCACCGTCAGATAAACTGTCATCTGTTTGTGTGCTAGAGTCCGTACAACGTCCTCTAAAAGAATCTTCACTTTCTCCTGAATCACTAGCCTTTCCGTCCTTTCGTGCCTTAGACCCACGACCTACCCCACGATGCCTGCGTTTTTTCTTATTTAGGCCATTGGCTTCTTGGGTACGGGTTCGGCCCTCACACCCGACCCCCTCCAGTTTAAATGATTTGCTGTCCTGTTACCATTCTCAGGGCAATCTCTTTGAATGTGCCCTTGCTTGTTACACTTGTAACATGTCCTTTCTGCTAAACGTAATGGACAACGTAACCTTATGTGACCTGGCTGCCCACAATGAAAACAACCATCTTTTCTTACAGTCCCTCTCCCTCGACCACGTCCAACGCCAGTACCTGATGACATCTCCTTTAGCATGTCCATCATCTGTCTAAACTGATCGTTAGATGCACCTTGAGGAATAACCTGAAGATGATCTTTCGCCTTGTCACGCGTAACACGCGTTTCTTTAAGCAAGTTCATCATTTCCTGGAACTGCTCACCCGAAACTCCTTGTTGAACCGCACTTGTCTCATACACATGTGGAGGATCTTCACGCGTAAAACGCGTGGGCTTGGATTTTCCATATACTGCCTGGTGTACATGTTGGTACCACTTCACATAATCTATGGCACCCTCCATTGTTTTATGTCTCTGGACACAAGCGTTCTGAGCCGATGGTTTATCATATAAACCTGTACAAAAACGGGTGATTGCCTGCTGGTTAGCGTATTTGTCAGGAACTTCTCTGAATGCCTTTGTCGCTAGAGTTAGAACACGGTCCGCCCAATCTTCAAGGCTTTCATCTGGACCTTGGCAAGCCTGCTGAAATCTTACATTGGCTGTTTCTGCCAACTCCCTGGACCCAAATCTCTGCTCCAACTTTTTGATCAATCGTCTGTACGACAGACTGTTGTTGACCTCCATTGTGAGTGTGAAGTACTCTGCAGCTTTTCCAGTAAGGCACCAACACAGACAATTTTTGCATTCTTCCTCCGTCAAACTATATGCCTTGACATACTGCTCGAACTTCATCTTGAATGCAGCAAAATTACTTTTCCCGTCATAAGAGATGCTTTTGGGAATATTCCTAGGCATCCTTTGACCCTTGGTGCTGCAACGTGGCTGGTCTTCGTCACTGTCATCTGATGAAGAGTCAAGAAATCTCTGATGTTTGTGTTTCTTACTCCTCCTCTTTACTGGCATTCTATCTTCAACTTCAGAGTCATCAGATTCTTCAATGTATTTGTCTCGTTTGTACAACTTTTGTTTTATTTTCTTTGTTTGAGACTTGCATTTTAAAAATTCTTCTTCTTTTTCATCTGAATCCGAGCCCCGTTTCTTACTAAAGCTGGCTTTTGACTTTACCTTTCTTTCAGTTTCGCTTTCCTCTTCCGAGCCATCTGAAGACCAACTAGCCATTTTGGAAGCTGCAACTTTTTTACTATGTGTTCTTTCCTCCTTTACCTCTTTATCTAATTTGAGTACATTTTGGAATCTGTCGGCCAACACTTTTGGATCCAACATATTGCTCCCCCGAAGTTCTTTCCTCTGACTCAATGCTGGATTTTCCTCAAAGTCCATGCACATCAAGACACTCTCTGTCATTCCGTGTCCAAAGGCCGCTCGTAACAGTCCCGGTGTTAAATTTCCTACTTCATATCTTAGTGCCTCGATTCTGCCAGCAATTTTACTTCCAATGTGTGGCACCAATTGCAATTCGCTTACAGAAGCATAATTCATTTTCACTTTGTGACTCACCATTCTTGGTTCAGAACTAAAACTAAAACCACGACCAAAACCTCTTGGTGTTGCTTTCTCTCCCTTATCACTCATGATTAATTACAAATTATATCAAGTGTCACAAAGTACTATTTTTGATAAGTTTATCCCGGTTGTTTCAATCTGTACAACAGATGTTCTTTCCAGCAAATATTTGTCTAGTTTCGTATAACGAATCCTATTACAAAGATCACAAAATAATAACTTCGGTTTGATAATTGGGCCAGCAGCAATATCCCAATGTGTATAAAAGATTTTTTCGCAACAAAAATATGTACAACACACTTAAGTTACACCTTCTGGTTTAATTCGTAAAACAATTTAAACCTTGTTTAATTTTGTACAACAAAATCAAACAAAATCTTATATTCAAATATGTAAAATAGAACTCCCGTAACAAAAATGTATACAACACACTTGAGTTACACCATACGGTCTACTTTGTAAAACAATTTAGACCCCGTTTAATTTCGTAAAACAAAATCAAACGAAATTCTATATCCAATACGTATAAACAATATAATTTTATTACTCTAACCGAAATATGTATAACACACTTGGGTCATCTCTTACGGTTTAATTTGTAAAACAATTTAAACCTGGTTTAATTTTGTATTACAAATATTAAACCAAATTGAAATATATCAATACTGCACTAAACCAAAACAAAAATTGTCAATATGTGCAATACTGATAACTCTGAACGATTCAACTTGTAACACAAGTTAAATCCGGTCCAACTTTGTGAATTACAAATTCACAATCTTCCCTGCAACATATTTATTAATACAAAATTGGCCAAATACAATACAACATTCCCTGGGGAAGTCAAAACACTTCCAATGTGAATAAACAATTTATTTTATTAAATGCCTAACAATTCCAATTGCTTTTAATAAAATCACTTAAGCACACACATAAAAATTGTCAGTTGCCGGCAAATCACATTTAAAACTCAGGATATCCCTATAAATCTGTGACTATTTCATACACCAACCGGACCCTGGTGCCACATACACACAGACACTACGTAATCCCAGGTATTAACTTAACCAAGCCGGCAACTTGTAAGGTTACAATCAATTTAAATATGGGAGTCAGATGGTACACAGGCCAGAACTTAAATTGATATAGCAAATACAATATTAACAATCCAATATACAATTAATCAATCCATGAACTAAAGCTCAGAACTTTTGAATTAAAATTAAATAAAAATTAAATTTTTTCCATGAAACAATTTTAGAAAAATAAAATCTACTTCAAATAATTATTTAATCAAATCCAAACTAAATATTAGTACAGCACAGCTATCAAATCATTGCTACAATACCTTACCGGAAAGAAAAAAAAAAGAAAAATGAGCTTTAATCCATGGTCATAAAATAATTAAGTCCACGCGATTGAAATACCACGCGAAAAAATACAAATATCCTAAATAATTAACCAAACAGGCCAGGGAATTACCACACTATTGTTTTGTCTCTTGATTAATCTGCTAAAAGCTTCCTAATCTGTAAAAAACAACAAAAAATTACGTTTCCGGTTTCAAAATCACCGCTTGCAGGAAATATTGCCAATCACAACGTTCCGCGCATGCGCTACGCACCGTAAATTACCGGAAACTTACGAAGTTCGCCGATTTACCAGAATTACAAATTCAGAGTCCCGAATCAATTTCCACTCCTAAACGCGATCTCACGAAACTCAAAATTACAGCCGAGGACCTTAACACACGAAACTTAATAAATTTTATCCGCCAAATTGTCTCAAAAGCTGCAGAAAGCCAACAGCGAGAACCCGCAATGTGACGTCACATGCGCCGCACGCCCGACCGATTCGCTGTCAAAAAACCAATCTGCCCGATCCCAATTGAAACAATTTATCCTGCCGACAACGCCAATAAAGTGTGCGCGTGTTTAGGCTTTACAATTCAACAATTACACAGCGTATAACGCTACGAATGGCAATACTAAATCCTGCTAAAAACCCCGCGAAGTAACCGACGCCATTACCATAAACCAACTACCCAGAGTGCACTTCGAACCCCGGGAAAAAGACCATCCATCCCGTACCGTAATTATCCGGATAATTAGTAAACACTACACAAGAACGACATGCGAATGAAACTGATATTGTTTAAAAACGTCAGTCTCAAACCATGTCACTAGTGTTAAACCCACAATCGTTTTCCTCTGCCTTCGTCCTATGATGATTGTCCGAATAATTCCATGAAATACAACAAATATCCATGAAAGGTCTGAAACGTCGCGCATTTCCTGCTCTAGGTCAGCCATCTTGTTTTTGTTACTATTTTTAGCACAGTCAGTGCTCTCCAGTCGGTAATTACAAATAGAAAAACTGCTATTAAACGAAATTTTCGCCTTAGGATAAAATTTAAGTTAAGGAATTTCTTGCCTAAGGAATTCACTTAAGGGATTTTTGACCTCTAAGTTAAGGGAAAATTTTACCTTAGGGAGTTTTCTTGAAGATAAGGAAATTTTTCCCTTAAAACTTAAGATCCTTTATGAATACGGCCCCTGGTATACAAAGTTTTTATTAAATTTATTCTTTATGCACTGGCAGATTTTATAAATAAACCCAAGAAGTTTTGTTAAAATGTTATGTATTACTATTCGCTTATTTTCTTACCATCTGCAAATGTGTTGCCTCGTAAACTCTTACTTTTTGTTTATGACAGAGTAAGTAAATAAGATATTAAGGGTGTCCATGACCGATTGGTTAAAGTCCCTGATTTTTATAAACATGCTTCTCACTGCTATGGATTCTAGTCCCATCAGAGTCCTTTAACTCTTTCATCAAACTAGCTAACAAAACGTCAGTGCTTTAACTCGGGTGTTTACTCCACTTGCCTTCACTTTAAAAAGTATAAATATCTTTGACCGTTTGATTTCAAATATTCGTTTTTCTTTAAAGGTCCATTATGCCTCTGAAATGCTATCATTTTTATTTAAAAAAATGTTTATTTTTGGTATCTTGTTACAGTTTCCGAAAACATACTCATTTACTAGATACTCAAACTATCTTTTGCATCGCAATCGGTATACCTTTAGTGCATAAGCATTTTGTAATGAAAGTCAAAATACTATTTTGTTTACATTTTGCTACCTTTACGACACATCACTTAATGCTCAGCGCTACCTTTTTCGGTTGTAATAAACTACTTTAATGCGTTTTATTATCCATTATTTAAACATTATCAAACACATATGTTTGACATTTCTAAAGAATTAAAACAATATGGATTTCTAAGGCAAAATGTTCATAACTTGAATCACTGTATCATTGTTTTTTTTGTTTGTTTTTTTTTTGTTTTGTTTTTTGTTGTTGTTGTTGCTTTTTTTGTAAGAAGTTAATTTGTTCTTGCGAATTCTTAAATATATTTTCATAAATTATATAACATAGTGACTAAATGTAACAAATACCGCCATATAAAAACATAAGCGTTCAGTTAATAAACATTACCATACCAAATAACAAGCAATAATATTTGTTCATCTTTTTTATAATTACAGTAAAATGAGGGCCAAGACACAACTGACACTGAAGAGGTCAAATAACAACTATCGCAACAGAAAAATAACACTGAGCCGTTTAATATTAAATCCCATCAAAAGTTCATTTGATATATTATAAAAATAACCAATCAAGCATTCGTCCTATAGACAAAAAGTGAAATATTTGATCTTGAATAATTGAAATAAGTATTTTCTATCTCTTTACATATGAACTTTAACTTTCTTTTAATGTATATGTATCCTAAGGGAAACTGTGCGTGAAACCTACTATTTTGTTTTCGTGCAACTTACTATCCAGAAATTGTTCGTTTTACTTACTATACACTTGCAAAGAACATATGTAGGCTACAGACCTTCAAAAATATATTTTATATGGACTTCTACGATAACAGATGTCAATACAATGATTGATTTTGTGGCCCAAATGCAGAAAGTAAGCTTATTTACATTGATTTTGGTACCAAATTATATCGCTTCGTGCGAATTACTATCGCTGAATGTGCAATTTTCACACAATTCAAACAATGTTCTCAAAAACCACAAAACGTAGGATAATGCACTTTGTATCGTCATTTGAAGAAAATTAGCGCGCATATGATACGCTAGGTTTTGTTTTGATTTAAGAAACGTTTGTCACCTTAATTTAACATAATAAGGTACTTACCGGGGCTCAGCAGTAGCCATTTTCTCGTGGGTATTACTATACAAAGTCACGTGATTCCCCCCCCCCCCCGTGATCTAGCTAAATGTTTATATACTAACATGAAACTGAAAATGTGAAAAAATATATCAAATTTAAGAGAATTAAAACGTACCTGTTTGTAACTATCTCAAAACACCGACTGATTTTACCCGGTCTGAGAAAGTTCAATTGAGGTAGATATATCTATTTTAAACAGAAACATTGAGAGTTTTTTCATTACTACTAGGCTCTGTGTATTACGCTATCCCATGTAAATTACTTCTCCCTAGAAACTCATACATGACTGTTTTAAATTCTTGAACAAATCTTGACGCTACAAATACGACATGGCAGACCGTGCAAGTGTAAAGACAAACCTACGCGCGCTTATTATGAAGATTATACATTTATCCTACCTGTTTGATGGGACACAAAGGGCCCAATTTACAAAAAATCTTACATAATACTGCAATTACGGCCCACGGTAGTTTTTTGAATGACATTGCACTCGTGCACTATAACGTCGCAATCAATGGCTTCTTAATTAATACGAAATACAGATATCGAAACGCGGAATTGCCGAATTAAACGAATACTTTTAAGCAAGAATAGCACTAGTGTACCTTTTTTTCGTGCTTTAATATCAACATAAGTCCCCGGACTAATTAAATCCCTCGCCCTATTTGCTTCGTTTATAAATGCATCCTCATGCTTCTGTAGATGTTCATGTACAACAAAAAGTTGCAATAACCCTCTATAATTGCAGAAATTGAAGTTTTGTTGAAGCATTGCATTGTCGATGGGTCTTTTTATTGTTTTATATTAATTTGCTGAGGACAATTATTCGTATACTTGGGGCGGTTAAGTTGTCATGAGTCTTCTGCGCATGCACAATCTGTGGTTTGTTTTTATCACGTCGCTTTAAATGTAATCCGGGGTCATTTCAACAAACGTAAAGTAAAATGAGATGAAATTATTTATAGAAATCATTTGCTGATGATGGATGCTCCCTGTGTTTATAGGAATAAACCAAACAAGTTCTGATAAAGGATCATCCTCATCCTCATCACTATCACCCTCAACAACATTATCAGCAGCAGAATCATCATCACCACCACCATCAACAATATCAGCAGCAGCAGCAGCAGCAGCAGCAGAATCATCGTCGTCATTATCGACAGCGTCATCATTCACAAGATCTGAACCAATTTAAAGTTATTTTGATTTTTAGAAATAGTTCAGCACTGTTTCGAATTGATATCATTCACGACTGTACTTATCTACGTACTTGCACCAGAAACCTTTGCGCCTTTGAAACATGATTAGCATTTGAGACACTGTCATTATTAATCTTTGCACGCACTAGCCTAAGCAGATGTTTTCTTTAAACGCTTATTACATTGATTTATGATGCGGAAAGTGACAAATACACCATTAAAGTGATGGTGTAATTATTATCAGAATCATTGTATCATAGTGCTTATTTCGTGTATAAATATCATATTCATTGAGGTTCCCATTACTTTTGACACAATGTTTTGTATATTGTATAGAAATGCAAATGTATATTTGATATTATTACGCGGTATTATGCATGTCACACAATATCTTTACAATAAATATTTTTTTGTACCTCATGGCTTATTTGCATATGATTAATAACATATCTTTACAGAATGCACATGGGGGACAAGTTATGTCGTGCAATTTAATTAAGGCATTAGTTACGTTTCGGAAGAGTATAAAGTACATGTAATTGAAAATTTTGTATGCGAAACATGTACCACCATAATTATGACATTTATCCCATATACATTACTTAGTTCAAGTGTTATGCTTAATCTATATGTGTACAGTATATCATAACTTTCCTACTTTATTTTGACACTCATGCCTAACTGAATTATAATGTTCAAAAAGAAACGAGAAAGCTGACTGTAGAGATAATATAACACGGTTGCATCTTTTATAGCTGGAAAATTAGGACCATACTACATATGACTGGCCATTTAGGACCCAGTACGTACAACTGGTAAATTAAAACCCAAGTATGGATAACTTGGAACGTGGACCTCAGTATGCATAACTAGTAATTAGGACTTAACTATGAATAATTGGTAATTTAGGACCCCAATATGAATGATTTATAATTTTAGGACCCCAGTATTTGTTACAATAATTGATAATTAAGGACGCAAGTTTGTATCATTTGTAGCTTAGGACCTCAGTATGCATACCTGGTCATAGGAAACTGTGTGTACATAAGCAACACTATATGTATAACTGGCAATTTAGGACCCGGATATGTTTAACTGGTGTTTAGTATCTCAACTTTTTTTCATCCTTCAACGTTAACAAGCTTCGGTACATCGGCAACTAAAGAAGTAAATTTATCGTGTAGCCAATAAGTTTTTGCAAACTTTTAAACAAAAATTCAAAAATTTATATACGTAAGCATACAGAATTTCCATATACCAAATGCACGCTTTCTTTTGCCATGGAGTATACAACTATTTCATATAGTCAAGAACATGTGTATACAATGTATTATCCTCCTGCAGGTGCGCGATGACGTAGTATCTTATTAGATGAAAAATAATTATACATTTTTGAACATTTTTTTGCTTTCCTCACGTTATCGAATCTACAAATTTATGATAACAATCTTTGTTTTATAGCAATCATGTTAATGAGTACAAGCAATAATGTTTTAAGATGAAGTATATCGAGATTTTGCTCCTTCTATTATGTTTTATAGTAATAATTAAATTTTGTTTTACTTCTAGATTAAGAGCGTTTGCCCTTTGTTTAGAATTGTTTTGCTTTTATATACGCTAATTAGCGCCCCCAACATTTTAACTTGTTAATTCTGGAATTGTCGTTTGGCGGGGTCGCGGGGCGAAAATATATGTATATATTATTAAAGAAATATTTATTTATTTATTTTATGATATTATTTATATTAAAAAATGTATTTTAATTATATATATATATATAAGACAATTGTTAACATAGCAGTGTCCGTGATTGTAGTCTATCAACACCTAGTAAAATCTCTATTTATAAAGGAGCTGTACGCACTTAGGGTATCATGTTACAGATTAACTCATCATGCTTCACTGTGCATTATGTTCTTTGAAATGGATCCATTTTGTTATTATTTGTTACATTATTTAATTGTACCCATGAAATATGGTGCTATATCAGTCAAATATATTTCATATTTTTTAAAAATAAATATGAAATATAAATATGAAAGTGGGCGGAGTCAAAACTCATATTTATTATAAGGGACTTCTTTCGCCATTTTGTTTGAAAAATCTGATAAATACAAAACAACTTTTTGTTTTGAAAACTATCTAGAATGATAGGAAATGGTCTAACTAAGAAAATAAATCCGAACACCAATATCTTTAATTCAGTTATTAACGCAATCTCCTACGCAGTGATCTCCCCTTATCAGTACAGAGATCTCTGCCATCACAAACATTGAAATATCAATATTTGGATATGTTAAAAATGAAACAGTAAAAGAAAAATGACGTTAGATTTTCTATGTAACGGTCGATATTTACATTTGAATTTCGACGTTACGTCATGTGACTTTCATCATCATGTGACGTCTGTGAAGGCAGTGATTACAATTCTGCCAAGGGAGGTAATCACTGTGAGGAGTTTGTTATTAACGCTGTACAGACGTTTAAAGAGTTGTTTACGTGACGTCACAATGTAGCGTCAAATATCGCGTGCAAAACAAGACGCAATTATATATTACTGCGCGCTGTACAATTGCAGTTGCGTAGCATGCAATTGAGTCTGTCATCATTTTTCTCTGATAATGAAATTAAATAAAAAGGTTATTTTTTCGTTTTTCGTGAAATATGGTATATATTTTCACTCAACATGATAAAATGCCACATATTTTCACTCGCCGTCCCGGCTCGTGAAAATATGTGACATTTTATCATGTTTCGTGAAAATATATTCCATATTTCACTCAAACGAAAAATATCCTCTTAATATTTTGCACCCTCTTTAGGATAACTTAAAATCAAATATCATTAACTACTGATGCCAGTTCTAGTTATTGTATTTTGCAATCAGTCATTCACAAACTTGCTTAGACGGCCTTGTAAATCATTTCATGTCATTATTTGATCATAAGAGTTCAAAAAGAAGTTAAGATATAGGAAATATTTGACAAATGATATATAGATTTTCCAAAACAATACTCATAAAATACAGGGAATAGATAATGAAAAAAACCCGCTAGTCTCATTATTAGAGCGATGCACGAGTATTTAATTTATTGGGTAAATATAATAAGAATTATTGGTTTCAATTAGATTTACAATCATTTATGGCAATTATTTACAAATGTCTTTATATTAAGCTTTAATAGTGTTTATCGGACAATTTAATCTCTTCAAAGGAACTCTTCCGAGTAAATAAAGAAGAAGATGAAAAAAATGTTAACTTTGATAATACGAGAAACTGTCAAATCACGTCAAAATACAATGACAACAATAAAGGAAAATAAAGGAAAAGGAATAGTATTTCCTTATTCAATTCTATAACAATTAATCTGATAATATATTAATTGAGTGATGATTCCTTGTACGTGACATGTTTTAGTGCCTTATATCGTTTAAATATCAAAAAGCAATATCACATCACACGCGACAAGGTCATCATAAGGCACGAAGCTAATAAAATAATACCACATTTGTCACTTAGAATGCGTTCCAAGACCAGCTGTCCATCTTTCTTTGCCTAACATATCATGCCAGAAGGTTAAAAGCGTTTACCCATTTGAATCATACATCGTTTTTGGACACGGGAAATTTATTAACAATAAGATTTGATTGAATTCTGTTAAATGCAATTCAATGAACACTTCAACAGTGAAAAAATACAATTTTACCTTATGAACAAAAACTTAAAGTCATTGAATAAATAAGAAGGAACATAGAATATCTATCAAAATAATGTTTTTTTGTATTCTTTGTTATTTTCTTAGTATGCATAGTTGATTATTAAACATCTCGGGGCATTTGAATGCTTAGTGAATTCAATTCATGCAAGAGTACTTACAAACAAAACATTCGACCTAAATTGTGATCAATTAATGATATGGGTAGCAAAATTAATCAACTTTACAACTTTACTGCATATTTCAAATACAAGTACATGTCTAGCTATTTAATGGAGGACACATCATGTCTCAGAAATGAATAAATTAATTTTATTTTAAACAGAAATAATGAGTTTTTCAAACATCTAAATAATTGTTTTAGAGTATATTTGGTGCACTGGAAATGACTATTTTTACTTAATAAAAATGTAAACAAAATAGGAAAAAAGAGTAATATATTTATTATCTCAAAAAAAGTCATTTTATATATATCATATAGGGGTGGTCGCTATACGTTTTCGTAATAATATCTTGTTTTTTATAATGTTTGTTATAATACACACCTAGGCAACATTTACAAATTTCAGTTTCGTAACGATTTAAGTGTTTTATGGCAGTTTTTACAAGGGTTTTGTATCTTTTACTACATACACTTGCTAAATTAAATATGATGTGAAACTCTTCCTTTCTGAGACATTTTGAGCTAACTGACCTTGTTGGTATTAATTTATACAAGTGTTGTTTAACGCTGGATTATGTTATGCCATTTGAAAAATTAAGTGGTCAAAACTTTGTATCAAATATTTAAAAATGTAGTATTGTCAATAGGTCTCTTTGTTAGTTAAACAGAACAGAACTTTGTTAGTTAAAAAAGTGAAAAGTTTATGCTTAACTTGTTATCCAAAAGGAAGTCTTAGAGTGTAATATTTCTTTTCTTATTAACTATGTGTTAGTATTTTATTATATTTTAAGTATTGAAAAGTATCTCAATAAATCCGTTTAGATTGGTTTCTGCAAGTAAATTGTATGTAATTTATCAAATATGTAAATTGTAATGTGATATGTAAAAATGAAAAACTTTTTATGGCGACTTTTTACCTTTACTGGTGAACGAAGAACTCGTGTACCATTCATCATATTTTAGGCATTCGCGGACTACAATGGAATATAGAAGTGTGTTGTCTTTGAAGATGCAGCATAAACGTTCATATGTATGTAATGAAGAGTTTAATATGTAATGTATGTACAGGTCTATTAAAAAGCAATAACTAAATATAAGGGAAATAACGCATTATAATTTTTACACTAACAGTAGATGAAGAAATAACGTTACTTAAGGAGAAAATATCTTAGGGAAGAAAATATTTTTTACGAATCGATTTTTTCGTTAAATTCCATTTGCAGCCTACTTAAATAATTAATAAATTATGTTTATAGATGTTTGGTCTTACCATTTTAAATATTCTGAATAGTTACGCATTTCCTTTGCAAAAATATGAACACAAATTACGCCTCTTAGCTTTTTTATCTCTTGAATATTACGGTCACCCTACATTTCGTGTCCCTTTCTTATAAATCAATACATATATATTATCAAAATTATCATATCATTATGTTACTTTGGAGATATTGGAGACCATTTAAGAAGATGTTTTAGATCACGTAATGATTTGAAGACTCATGCTTTACACCTTAATCTGTTCTTTAAAATAATGAGTGCTGAATTCCTAAAGTACTAAGAAACATTATCAGAATTCTCTACAAACATAAAAATCTGATGATGACGTCATGTATGTCTTAGTCTGAATCAAATAGACTATACAATTACACTCTTTATTACGCCGTATAGATCATTAGTCCATTTTTCTTTCTTTTATTATTATTAGTATAATTATTAATATTATTTTTTGTCTGACTAATAAAACATTTTTGCAAATATTATGTATAATCATAATAACACTTTTAACTTGTAGTGATTAACTATGCTTATTAATACTTCACTTTGAGTGCCACTTGATGACAATTAATTTATTGGGTACTTTGTAATTTACTGGAAAAGCATATGATATTGAGCAATTTACAAGTTATCTATTGTCTGCATGAGGTTTGCTTGATATGCCTTGAAACAACGTTGCAGGTAGAAAGAATTTATATATATTCTTTTATTTCTTGGACGCGACCTAAAGGGAGCTACACCACTGGATATATACACGGTCTTTCTTTCTTAATGTTTATATGTCGCTGGACCCTTGGGTATTATACAAAAAAGACGCAACGTTCGATTCTACACAACCATATAATCTACGAGTAGGCAGGATATTCTACGAGCTTTGATTTTTGTAAAAATATCATCCCGAGGGAAATACTGTTACCCGAGGCGATAGCTGAGGATACTATACAGTATTTTTACGAGGGAGTATATTTTCGCTGTTCCAAACCTATGGGTTATTAATTTTATTACCCTGAACAAATACTTCATTGGGACACTGTTTCTCTAAGTTCTGATTTTTTTAAATTGATCGTACACTTGAATTAATACATGTAATAGTAAAAAAATAAATTCCCTTTTACTTATTGGAAATAATAAGTATGAAAAAGTGAGGGGAAATAGAAATAAATATCTCATATGTTTGCGGGTAACATTGAAGAAAAATAACCCCTAAAAAGAAAACAGAATAACACAAGGTGATACCCGCAAACCTCTTTCATATACGTTGTTTATACCGATTTATTTTCTACGTTAGTTCTTTATCCGACTTGGAACACTTCATATTTACCTGCATAAATACAAACCTTACATTGTTCATTGTATGAATAATAACACTTAACTGTCATGATGTTTATTGTCTACTTACATAATTGCATCTTATAGTAACTTATGGTAATGTTTGTTCAATCAGCAAAGCTTTTTTATAAATTGTGCAACATAAACAGCAAAAAGACATATTTCAACAGTCATTTTGGGTTTTTATTTCTTTTGTTGTGTATTATTAAGCCTCAAAAGAAAAACAATTGCGTGTCTGTTTCTTGCTCCAAGCAGAATAAAATATTATTGTTACTTGATTGTTCTGATTTTTTTACATTACAAGAACACAAAGTGCCATTGTTAGACTCTTAATGTAATTGTTTCATAAAACATATTCTTTATATTCGCTCGATTATGATGAAAACTGCAATCTGATTTGAACCCAATTTGAGTCTATTTTCTAGAACAAATCTACACCGGTGTCTTGAGAGCTCCTTGAGCTTTATAGAGCAAACACCAAAGCAACCATGCAACCGCGCCTGTTAATGCCATTGGTAAATATAAGTGCATTGTAATTATATTCGTTGGCATTTCATATTTTATCATGAATATTCACCTTGAAATTGAATTCAATTTATTCTGAATGTGAATCTGTCCGTTAAAGTTGGTTGTACCGGTAATTTCTATATTTTTACATGTTTTTATATGTTTTTGAATATAATAACACAAAGGAAACATAACATTAATATATTTATTAATTCACACTTATACATTTATTTTATAAAACATTTCCATGACAACAAATATTGATTTATAATGGGATTCACTTTTTCAAGTTCCTACACTAAATAAACATATATACAAATGTACAAATATGATACAATAACAACAATGTATATACAAACAAAACTTAATAGTAACGAAAGATTAGTAGTAAATTATATATGCATCAACATTTACATTGCTTGATAATTGATAATTACTGGTAAGTTATCCTGGAAAACCGATTTAGTTGATCAAAATAAAAGATGCGTTAAACCCGACTCATAAAAAATCTTAATAATACCAATACTATGTACCTTACTTGCGTTCAGAACTTATCATTGAACATTGATTATGAAAAAAAAATGAATGAAACATTTTATAAGTAATACTGGATACAGCTTACAGTATGCTGTATATTCCCTAAATATCATCATACCTCTAACACAAATTCATTCCCATACCAGTTTATGAAAAGAAATTAATTTACAAAATGATCATGATAACAAAAGAAAACAGGGTAACATGTAAATTATCTCAGTTTCTAAAGCTAAACTATTGCACAACTGCCAGTGCGAATGATAACATTGAAATCGTAAATCGTCTTTCATAATTGTATGTTCAGTAGCATCATTATTCCTTTGCATTTTGAAGCATCTTAGATAAATAGAAACTCATAGAAAATGCAGCTTATGGAAGAAACCGCCATTACAATTTTATATATGTATGTACTTGCTAAATACAGAAACTTACACGATACTATATAACTGATGTTATGCCCATCCAAGTGTTAATGGTTAGTGAATGCAAGTCAAAATAACTCTACATTTTGCCACAATTGTTTTCTATTTGTACTCTGTGCAATTTTCGATAAAAAGCTGTGTGCTTTGTCGGTAACCTGCACTCTATGAAAAGTGAAGCTTTCATTATTAGTAAATTGCCATCATTAGTAAATTGCCATCATAATATCCATCACTTTTAAATTCAGTTAATTCATTTCAACTTACAAACGAAGTAACGAGCATAATGTCACTTTAACAAAATATATCAAAGGTCAATTACAAATAGGTAGGTTATATTATGAATACGAATGATGTTCATGTGTGTGTAGCATTAGTGATCTGTTGTCTACACTTTATGCAAATTCCTTCATTCTGCATACTTGAGCAATTTCCTCTTCACATCATGTTATTTACGACAATAACCCTACGAAAAGAAATTTGTAAAAGCATACTTATGAAATATGACAGTCACTTGACTAACTAATGTTATCATAAAAAGAATTCAAATCTGCATCCAAAATATGTTATACGCCAATAATCTTGATAATGATTCATACTATTTTGGTACAACCACCTTTTATTGCATGCAGGCAGGTCCTGTTCTTATGCAAAGTGTCATTTTTTCGGGAGCAGCTGCTGAGAGTAAAAGTCGTATCTAGGAAGTAATTATTATTTACTATGTACCATAGACGCAATTATAAATACAAAACAAAGTAATGAATTTTATTCTTACCTGCTACACATGCGGTAAGATAGCTTGCAACTGTCCCAGCTACAAGAAGTCTAAAGCCAAGCCTTGTTATTTCCGGTAATCTTTTCGGGATAAATGCCGTCACTAGACCAAACGTTATTCCGATTGTTGGAAGCGAAGCAAAACCACACAAAGCATACGTCACGATGATTTCTGATCTTTCCTGGTGAGCAAGATGTAACATTTTGAAAAAGACGAAGTGTTTGTTTTTTCTTATAGTGTTATATTACGTTTTCCAAAAACGCCAGGCAAAGTTTTTGAAATACGTATCAATGGAAAGATTAGCATTATTTCTTAAGCTGTTGATACTTAAAAAATACAGTTTTGTACGCAATAAAATCAAACAAATAACAAATTTTGTATCAACAAAATTATAAATTTTATATCAATAATGTATTAACAAAATTATAAATTTTGTATAATACAAAAACGCGCTTTAGATCTGAAATTTTAATACCACATTTTACATACAATGCAGTGTAAATCGTTATACACATGATAAAGCTTAACAATGATTTTATGGCGTTTTGTCATAAATGATACGCTCTTGTGAGCAATCTCAGATTTAATAATGAATGCAAACCGAGAAGATTCCTCCAACTAATGTTGTATTCCAGTTTGGTAAGAAAATGTCGTCAGATCTCTCGTATGTTAACGTGTGATTAAACATGGCCGTGTATTTATTTAAAGCCTCTTTATTTGCCATCACCCGTCCCAGATATATGTACGGAATTACAGGACTTGATAACGTACGTAGTCCCATAAACTCGCCAGCTCTAAGACAATCTTCACTATCAACGCCCATGAGGAATACAAATGGATAAAACATGTAGGATAGAATAAGCTGAAAGAAAGAATAAGATAAAATTTGAAACATAAACATACGAACAAATTTCTTGATCTTGTTTCGTAACAGCCTACGAAAGGTTTGCCGAAACAATAACTGAAGTAATTACACATTATGTTAATTAGCACACTTAATATATACGAATAAAAGTCGTTCAACAATATTAAAACGAGTAAATAATACTAACAGTTAATGAATAGTTCGTCTTTGGGATCACATGAATTCGACGAGATGCTGTTTGTATTTGAAGTTAATTTATTTATATCCTTTTGAATAAATCTTATAATTAAGATGCAATAAAATTCTAACGTCACTTTTGTACATAATGAAAGAAATAGACAGGAAGCATTTTGTTTCAGACTTCCTCATGCTATCATATCACTGAGATTTGTAAATATAAGCCTCACTTATGGACGGTAACTTGCACTTTCCAGTACCGTCCATGAACAGGCTCAATCAAACCAAGCCTGCAACATTTTCAATTATGCCGTGTTGGACTTTCTTTACGGATTCTGTATTTATCTATTTTAAGATCACATCCGTGTTATTTGTGCCGTGTGGCGGCTGTAAAAAGTCTCCCCGTACATTTAATCAATGATGTTATATTTTCGATCCTTGAAGATCGTTCAGCACGACATTATTGTTGTGCTTGTGGTATTTTTAGTTTCAACTTTTCGGCATTTTCTAGTTGGGTGGTTCCAATATTCCTACTTGAATAATGTTGAATCACCCTTAGGATATGTTGCCTGCTTTTTAAATTTGTCTTTTGACGTCTTATCTGTGATACGCAGGCTTCATAACCTCAGATCCCCTTTCAAAATTCCATTTTATTTAGTTCCGCCCATTGTTTTCTCGTTTAGGGCACACGCATTTTTTTACTTGGGGACCATATGCCGCTTTTCATGGAATGGCACTAACGTGTCACATTGAAGGTTCCATGATAACCGCCATATGAACACATCTGCGGATGTTTCAAAATTCTAAATTTTACCAGTTCATGTTAAATGTTGAATTCTGCTTAAGCCGGTGCTAGGGGGCGTGGACGTTAACTTGCACTTTCCAGTACCGTCCATGAACAGGCTCAATCAAACCGAGCCTGCAACATTTTCAATTATGCCGTGTTGGACTTTCTTTAGGGATTCTGTATTTATCTATTTTACTCAATTCAAGGTGTTTTTTCTTCATATAAAACAGTGCTAGTGCTTCTGTCTTCCCTTAAATGCCTACATATGACATAGAATAAACTTATTACACAGGCAACGTCATGTCTGTCCTACTAGATAATAAACTTACGTTCATTGTTACGTGTACGTTCACTCTGTCGCCAAACCACTGGACAGTTTGGTTGAGCAATTGAATGACAGCAAGGCTAACTATCAGCAGACCCACAATGCTTGCTGATAACTTAACACCCTGTGCTGTTCCCGTTACAAGAGCTTCTCCGACACTTCCCGGCTTTGTGTAAGTACTGCAACAAATAATGAAGAAATATAATTACATTTTGTTAAGATAAGTGTTGCGTGCTTTTTACATATTAATAATTTAACAGATTTATCGGAACTTCACTTCAGTGTTGTTACATTTTTCGGGTCCTTCGGGATCATTGATGCCAGCACTTTAAGTGTTGAGAACTGAGTACCACTCAACCGGTGCTACCGGGCGTAAGGGATTTTACACTTTTTTCATTATCCCTCATGTACAGACTCAATCAAATTAAGTCTGCAATTTTCGTGTAATTTTGTTGTGAATAATGTTTCTGAGGGAAGATTTTTGTATCGACATCATGTTGAGACAGTCAAATATGAATCAAAAATCATACAAATGTTCTCAAATGTTAACCGTGCTTTTATTTTTAAACACGAAGATGTTTATCATCAAAGCTTTGCTTCAAAGCATAAATCTATAGCAATTTATAAAGTATGCTGCCAAAATTATAATTCAAATTAATCTTCGTACACGAAAACAAAAGCTAAATGTTCACGAGTAAAACAACAAAGATAAAATAATACAACAATTAAGATATACGAGTACAGTAAATAAATGAAAACAACAATAGAAATAAATAGAGAAAAAACAGAATCCCTAAAGATTAAAGATCCCTAAACAAAACATACACTAAAATATACACGAGTACAGGACTAAAATTTACACGGATACATCAGTAAAACACTGTAGTAAAGCAATAAAAGAAATAAATGATAACAACAGTAAACTTAACGAGTGCATAAGAAAAAATAATACAACAGTAATAATACACAAGTAAAACAGTAAAATACTTTTAAGCAATTAAAAAATACATGAGTAATGATACAAACCCAGTTATTGCCTCCATTTTTCTTGAAAAAGTATTTCCGTCCTCCTTATCAAAAGATTTGTCTTCCTTTACAACCCCAGGACCAGCGTCGTTGGTGTCAGGAAAATGATTTTCTTTATGTTCTTCGTCAATAGTTGATACAGTATAAACACTTCCATTTGTCGCCGAAACAAGGGCCACTTCATGAGCTTTCTCAGTAATGTCATATTCCTCTGTATCCGGGAACACAATTTTAGCACAAGCTAATGCTGCAGGTGCCGACATGGCTGAAGCCGCTAGTAAATATTTTATGGGAACCTGTTGTTGAAAGTATTTAATGATATTAGTGCCACACATCAGTTATTTATTTTCTTCCGGCAAAATATTACTTCAGTTATGATTCTAAAATCATCAGGTGCATGAAACAGTGAATCAAACATACAGTCAAAAACTTTCATAAGCCGTTTCACTGTAAATCAATTCTGACTGGCTCCTTAAAACAAAATGTTCTCCGATTTCTCAGAATGTATCATGTCTATATTAAAGGAAATACATGTTCATCTTTTCTACAGTTTGCTATCTTGTTTGACAAATGGTTTCCGGACAATCACCATTTGCTTCTATGTTGTCTAAAAAATATATATTATTTTGCTTGAAAACTTCCAATCATAAAGGTGTGACATTAAAGTTGCCTGAAAATGTCTAACCACGTCTTATATACAAATATTTGGAAACGTGATCCTCCGGAAGCATTAAAAACAGCAAAATTGTAAGAAAATTGCCTACTCGGATTGATTGAGTTTGTACTTGAGAGATAATGAAAAAGTGTAACAACTCTCACGCCCTCTAGCACCGATTTGAGCGATACTCGGTATAACAATTATCTATATATTGAATTCTATCATTGTAATATAGTTTTACTTAGTGCTCTTTTAGTATAACTTAATGTTTTAATTGTGTATAAATGTGGACTTCTTATCCATCGTTAAGACTTTACTATGTGTCATTAATTGTTTGCTAATTCATAAGTGGCGATACATGTTTTATGTTGATTTTTTTAGAGTGCATCCAGTACATTTATTCAAATTATGCCCATTTTTTCTTATAATTCTACTTATAATGGTCATGTGTAATGTATATGTATACATTTTTGTATTGATGTTATGAATTGTTGATGGTTGAACTTACTTACAAGATGAAAGATCAAATTAAACTTATTTAACTAATCTAAAGACCACTGTGGTCTTTATGTGTTTAAGCAAAGAGGTATTATTAATTTGCTGGCACATGTAATAATCATCATTTTATCAAGCCTGTTCCCGACAATTGACTGAATATGCATTACGTATACGTTGTATGCATAACTGCTTTGCGCTATGCTATGCAATTTATAAGTTGCGTCATATATTTCGAATTAATCTTTTATGAACCGTTTTGATATCACCACACGTAGCTACGGCTTAATCTCTTTGCTTCCATGCAGATAGTAGCAACATTATTACTAATACAGACGTATGTAATGGGTAACTGCACTGAATAACTAATTAAAATAAACTGTAAATAGTACATACCCCGAAAGCCATATATTGTATAAGATTTGAACCTGCGCACGAGGCAAGGCCTCCTACACATATTGCAAATACACTAGATAGTGGCATTGTTTGTAGATACTCGTGCATAGTCGCGCCTGACTCCGCCTATATAGAAAACATGTAAAATTATTAATGTTCATTGGACATAAACGAAGAGCATGCATGTTTATTGCAAATGCTAAAGGATAATTACGCTTGTAAATAAATAAGCATTACTAAAATATCCAAAGTATAGGTGTCTTAGAATATAAAGAAATAATAAAAGGAATCATTATGACACTCTTCTACTATTTTTCTTGCTATTTGTTCTCTCTATTTGTTGTTTTTACCTGTCTATGAGGAACTTCATAATGAATATAATTATGCATTTTTGATTAAGACATTTTTAAGTTTATATTCAAGCCATGCAAAATAATATTTTTATTCTTTTGCAAAATGACTATGACTAAAGGGCGTAAAATATGGAAAGATCCAATATTCCTTTGAGGAGTAGCAAAGCAAAAAAACATTCACTATCCCACACAATGTAGTTTGGGCGTTTTTTAAATAAAATATCATGACATTGTCTAGATAAAATTTCAACACGAGCTCGTATGTAGTATTTTACTAGATGATTTATACATGCTTTGTCCGACAAAAAAACATCTAAGTAAAGTTTTTGCAATGTTTATCACGCTGCAATTTTAAACCGCTACAACGTATTGGCTTAAATTATAAACACACCGTTAACTGGTTGCAAGTTGATCCGTTGGTTGCGGGAAGAGCAATTGTACTTTTGGTAAATTTTTTATTCTGCAATCGACTGTTGCACAATATATCATAAGGAAATTATGTCTATAAAATTAGACTTAAAATGAATTTTGTGTGGGAGAGTTGCTATAAGTGGCTATTAATATATTTTGAATAATATAAGAAACAATACAATGACAAATATAATACAAGTGTCTGTAGATATTGGGCAACAAGAAATAAGGATACAATAAACTTACACCTCCTAGAAATATATTTGCAAACGCATTCATTGCTTCGGGGGCAGAAACATCGAGTATATACGCCATGGGAGTCCCAGCCAGCGTAACAATGAATTGTATTGCTCCAAGGTAGATGAGCACGTTCATCACGGCAACGAACACGATAATTGATGGGATAACCTTAAATAGAGCAACACAATTTGACCTTAGTAGTTATTAACATACCTAAATAACGTATATCTAGTGTACTAGAAAGTACTCGAAAAAAATGTCAGAGTTAAAATGTACTTTAATTAGTGTAACACAGCTGGATATCCACTCTTAGGATAAGTTGATGGTGACACCAAACTAAAGACATTTTGTTCGAATGTCTGGTCAAAGATGAATCGCATGTGGTCAAGTACCGGTCATTCTGATATAAGTGTTCTATATATTGACGTACTCAAATAATCAAAGAAGAAGTATGAGATGATGACCGCTGTCTAATTAGGTATATATAAGTCGAAATTAAGATACATGTGGCGCATATAACATTGATAAACAGTCTAGATAGTTTAAATCAATACCGCTGTGTATAGCGGACAGCTGAATAGTGATGGTTTCCAAATTCGGACATTTATCTTGAATATACTTTTGAGGATTACCAGTACATGTTTTTGTGTTTTTTCTTTTCTTTTTTTTTTTGGGGGGGGGGAGTGTAACATTGTTATAATATAATCGCTATTATGATCCATTAATGTTATTATTTTTCTTCTGAAAAGCTATCTAAGTATTTTTGTGCATTTTTTTTATTTCCAAAAGGTTACTCATTGGCCAATTACCTAAACGTTTTTTTTTTCTTCTGCTGCATTTTAACAATAAGTACTCTGCTTTATAGCAATTTGTTCTGTTACACTAATGCAGTGATTTAGTTATTTTGTATGGATTTCAAAATACTACTTTGTTTACATTTTGCTACTTTTATGACAAATAATTTCACATTTAGCACTTTTTTCTTCAGATACTTAACACCTGACTGGCTCTAAAACTATCACTTCAACGAAATAACATTTATCAGTGCCCTTTCGAAAGAAGAAAAAGAATTCATTATAGTTACAATATGATTATCTTATGGCATATGTTATTTCTTTAAATTAGTAAAAATAGAAAAGAGGGGTAATCTACTCATGGAATATATGTGTATTACTATAAGAGAGACATAAGGAATCCCTAAAGAAAGCTCAACAAGACAAAATTGAAAATGTTGCATATAAAACATATATAAAACTGATTGCGTTGATGGGATGATTTCTATATTCTATATACATACCCTCATAGCAAATTCGTGCATTGTATATGCTTTCCCAAACACGAAAGACGAGCCAACATCTGAATGTCCAATAAACTCCACCAAACGATCTGAAAACCACATCAGAGTAGTCGTACCTGAATTAAAAAAAAAACATTAACCTTTTTAAAAACAAAGGCACTGTATGTGAAACCATTCCCTAATCTATAAATAGAGTTTCCTCAGTTGAAGGTATTTTTAAGTTATAATCGGAAAATCTTTTTTATGTTTTTATTGTTGTTTACATCCTTTTGTTTTGTTGTTGTTGTGTTTGTTTGGTTATGGAGTAGTCAAAATTTAAGTAAGCATTGTTTCAATACGAAATGGTCAGTCACATAATGTCTGTCACACGTCCTTAGCAGAAGTTATCAAAACAACATCTTCGTCTTAACTATTAGGTTGACGTTAACCAAATTTCACAGGAATTATCTATGGATGACTCTCTACTAAGTATTAATAAATGATTTTAGTCTGATGCATTATAAGTTAACAAAAGCCAAACAAAACATAGAAACTCTTATGCCACAATATCTTTAAGGGGTTTTGGAGTTGGTTAAAACGTCGCATCAAAATTGTAAAGGTCATATTGCGATTCCAATACCCAGAGATTGGTATAAAGCGTCAACTTGTAGTACCCCACAATAGTCATATAACTCCTGCCCGTGGGATCACTCACTTAACATACATACAAAACAACATTTTTGTGTGAAACTTCAATGTCAAGGTGGAGCTTTACAACGGCCATATATAATATCAAAATACACGCCCCTAAGGTCAGAAAAGTATATCTCATGAAGGTCGTTCTGGGAGCATTGTGATAGAACAGTGGTGAATATCAGTGCTTATATACATGTATAATATACATGTAAGCAGCCCGGAACGTTGAGACATGTACATTGCACAATTATATCTGTAATTTAGACATCATACAAATTTTAATTTCAACATGTTTTTTTTTGTTGTTGTTTTATTTTTCATTTTACGCATTTTCTCAACAGTATTTCAGTCATATAGGCGAGTAGTTTCCTAACCTTCGTTCCTGGAGAGTTACACCAGTACTAGTCTACCTTCCTCCGTGCTAAACTACCAAAGCATCTCCCGGGGATCGAACCCACGCCAGATAGGTAACTGGATAAGAAGTCACCGACTCTAACCCCTCGACCACGGAGGCGGTATATCATTAGGCTTAATAACTTATACTGGTCGCCAATGAATAAATTGTATCAATATTCAGGCACTGTGCATGTAAAACTTAAATAACTCCCCTATACACTAGCGTGTATCATCAAGTTTTGATTAAGTTTAACATTCATGATGTAGTAATAAAACTATTGATATTGATGTGCTTAAAGATCACAACTTCAATCGCGACAAGAAAAAAGTAAATTTTAATTTAAAATTTATAAATTTTCAATCTATAAACATAATTATATCGTTGGGTTCTTAACAAGTCAAATCACTTCACGCTTCACTGTGAAGTTCTGAATCAAATATGCTTTATAATAATATGATAAAATACAAGTTTTGCAAAGATGTTTGAATTATTTTTACTGCGAATAGATTTTCTACACATGTAGTAGTAATACATGCACAAGAAATGTTGGTGAATATAATAACCAAATTCGATCAGACACGTATTTCTTTAAGATTGGACTGTTCATATAATACCACTTCGTGAGAAACTTATGTCTTTGATCGGTAAAAATAAAAATGTTTTAAATGTTTATTTTTTCTTCAAAGATAGGTCGTGAAAAAACTCTTTAAATGCACTTTAACATTAATTGTTCAGTAAGATAATAATACTTTCCAAACCCAAGGTTAACATTCCTTCTTGTATAATATCATATTACATGTTTTGAATTTTTTATCCGAGTTTATTGCTTGCCTTTTATAAGTCATTGCCCTCGATCAGTTTGATTTAGTTAAAATACGATGAAAATAACAAAACTATTTGTCCAATTAAGTATCCTTCCATTCAAAGTATGTCATAAACATCGAAATTCATTCATCTATATCTCAAATCTGTACTGACTTTTAACATGTACTCTTAAATGTAGTGGATTTTCATTGTTATGTCTTATTTGTAGTATGACCCGGGTCAATGTCCTCGGTATGTTGTAAAAGTAGAATGTCGTCACAACACAATAAACAATACTATTATATTAAATGACTGGAAAGGTTAACCCATTCTGTTATCATTTCGAAAATTAAATCTAAAATATAAAGTTTAAACACAGAGTGAAATAAAGTCGTGCATTTATAGAAATATTATATTCGATCAACGTGTTTCTTCCACATTGAGGGTTTTTTAAGTTTGTTTAACTAACAAATATTTTTTTCTGCCAGATAACTTATTCTCACTGTTAAACCCTTTATTAGTGAAACTACTTCTGTTTAATTAAAATCAGTATGCAATAAAAACGATTCATATTCAAGTTTCATTTTTACATACCAACTTTGAAATGCAGAATAAACCAGAGCAACTACAATATTATTTTTTTATTTAATTTGTTCTTACCTGCTTTAGTTTTCAGAACGAATAGCCCCAAGAGGCATTGTAGAATAGTACCATAGAAAACACAATGCCAGTTAATCTGTCAATGAAAAAATGAAAAAAATCATAATTATAAAAAGGTAATTTATCATCTTTTTTAATTTGAAAAAGTATAATTTATTTATCTTTAAATGTGTATGTTGTAAGTTGTAGTCGCATTTTTCACCGTAGCTACATATATGAACACTATAAAGCAAATCAGTTGAAAAAATATCATATGTATATCTAACGAAAATAAGCAAACAAAAGATAGAAATAACAGTGCACAAATGTAACTAAACCGGTACGACTTAAGGCTTCACTTGTTACTTGTATCATAGACACCAGTGAAAATAAGGAAGCAGTTTAAGATAAAATTTTACACTGAAAACAAAGAAAATACAAGTATACATTTTCTTTCAGCATTTTTTCTCAATATTTCATTTATAAGTAAATATTTATAATTATCTTTTATAATATTTATAATATTTCTTATATGTTACACTTTAGTTCCATGGTAAAATAGGTAGGAAATACATACCCGTCGTCTGTTATTTGAAAGAAGCACCATGAGTAGAATGTAAACAGCAATTCCACCGAGGGGAATCAGGTTCTTGGCTTCCTTCATGGCGACATTGACAACGACATAAGCGATGAACAAACAGGTCCATATGAAATACAACGACCTGAAGTGAAATGAAATAGAAAAAAAAGATTTGTAAGTACGAATATGACTGTTCTAGTTTCTTCACCTAGCAACATACCTGATTGCTCTTCAAATGGCATTATGTCCATCCAAGTTTCAATAATGGGTGTACAGATCAATGTCATGATAACTTTAGATTTGCAACAATTGCTTTCAATTTTTTTTTCATGTGTATAATAAAAAACAGAAAATTCTATAAATATCCGTAAACGTTCAATTGATAAAAAAAAGAGTGGGACAGTCATTTTATATTTTAGACAGTTGTTTATTTAATTATACTAAACATTTTCAGTAAATGGCCATTTTAATAGCCAATCTTTTTAAATTTATGTACAATTTAGGATGTAAATGTAATAAAAATAATTTTTAATACTAATATAGTGCCGAACAGAACAGCGTAGAACCATGTCACATTTTGTGTAATAAATAAACTGACTCTTCTGGCATAGGCAAGTCCCTTTTTCTACAGCTAAGACTAAAATAGTTTATGATATATGGTTTCTTTGCAAACAATAAAGGGCCACTTAACATGCTTTTGCAGGACACTCCTTAAAATACTAGTTCAAATTTTATCGTGAAATTTAAATGACAATCCGGATTATACAAATGCGTTATGATTAATGGTATAACTTATGCAAAACATTTGTTATGATGTAAATACCGGATAGACTGTTGATTTTTTTTTTTGATAAATGTGCATTACATACAGGATATTGAATGAATGTAAGTTTAATACTGAATTTATTGAACGACTTGAATAAAATTGTAATATTCGAGCCTTTGGCGAGCATGTAATTATTAAATTCAACGAGTTCGATGAATTTATTATTTTTAACTTACATGGATTAACTATTTTGGTTTATACAAATTTATTTCAGTTCGATTGTGTAGGAAGCTATAAGCTTATAAACACACTTTTGAATCCGTTCCTGGAACCAACCAGTACTAAGCAATTAGTGTAAAGTTTCTTGCTCAAGGAAACAACGACTTGCCCCTGTCAGGGTTTGAACCCATGCTGCTAGCGATCATAAGACGACTAGTCCGAAGCGTTAACCACTCGGCCATGCCGCCACTTAACTATTTTATTGATCACATACCAAAAATAAAGACCGTTTGAAGTGAAAAGCACCATTGGCGCGCTTATAGTAACGTAAGAACGCTAACTTTAAGCTCTTCTTAACATTAAAAATTACATCACATCAAAATATATGCACGGCCGTGCAATACCATTTTTACGGAGTGGTAAAAGCGGAACAGGTATGTGATAGATTTATTTATTACATTGGTTGTGAAGTGTAATCTTTTATGTTAAAGGTTTGGTTTTCCCCTTTTATGGTAGTCTAGAAATGTTCATTATAATTTATGTAACTTGTCAGTCACTTATGAGACGTTTCGCACTTTTCGACCGTAGTGCACTTAGTTGCGTATTTGCACCTTTACAGCGATTACTATTATTGTTTTGTATTTCATTGTGGTTTATTTGTTAAAGTTTGGTGACGAGATATAAAACACTTTATTACTCGTTATGCACTTCATGGTTACCGAACATGATGAATGTAAAAAGCAAGTACAATATTAAAAATGTTATCTGATTTTCAAACTACTCATACAAAAAAGCCATTTTGATATTAAAATTGATGCGGAAGCTTCTTCACGTAAATACCTTCCCAGTATATTAGAAAAATTAAATAAAAACTCTACATAAAAATAAAACTGAGAAAAAAATATAACATTTTACAACAGAAGTTTGATACAATGTCCATAAAAATAATTCCGAGAAACAAAGGTTACAAGTTCAAGATTAAAGGAATAGGCTGCTACTTCGAAGATGAAAGTATGGTCATTAAACTATAATAAGAAATGAAATAATAATGACTATGATATATGATAAAGATTATGTTCAAATGAATACAAAAAAGATCTAGACAAATATTAAATCTTTGCTTGCGACGACACAAAAACTAGCCTGTCTCACCATATAATGTCAGAACAACGCCAGACGAACGTCAGCACGACGTCATAACAACGTCAGGACGTCAGAACAACGTCATAACAACGTTATGCGTTGTTTTTTACCCAACGTCATAATTATAAAGTATGCATGCTTGAAGACTGACATTAACATTTCACAGTTCAATTGATTAAAGTGAATTGTTAAAAATCTGTATTTCCATGAATAATTCTGTATGAGGTATCATACATAACAAAAGAAACGAAAGAAGTGTACACATAACTTGATGGTAAGTGTGACATATCAGTATATTATTGTTAATAAACTGTTTTAGAACCAGATATAATAATTCAGTATATAAATGTACATACTCAATCGCATAAAGCTTTGTCCACATTTGTTAAGAAATATTTATAGAAAATCTCAGTTATACATTTTTATCGATTGTTTGTTTGTTTTGTGTGTTTAACCCACTTTGAAGCAGCAGTGGACGGAAAACCCAATTCCGAAGCAAGTCAAGTTCTGCTCATATAAGTTCTGCAGGATCAAGGTTTTTAAAAGGATGTTTAACAGAAAGAGTAAAGAGAAAGATGTTTAAAGAAGTGGATTTCTTAGCATTAATTGATATTAACATGCATTGTATACAGTAATTGAGCCAATCTCCAGAAGTATTGTAAAGTTCATAAACAAAAAGAAATTGTTTTTTTAGAGGAAGTAGTTTTGTAAAATATACAAATATGGCGATTTATAACCTTATATCCAAATTTGTCAAGATATGAAGATATTTATCTTATAACGTATGTAAACGGTGTAGAACCCTTGCTCTAAAAATAGTAAAATGCCTTCATATTTCACATAATACATTCATAATTTTACCTTGGTTGTGACTGTTTATGTGTTTGTATAATTGTTGGCTATTTAAGAATTTATTTGTCTGTACTAGAAGGGCACCGCTTTAATTAATAAATAACATAGTTACCATACTTAAAATGAAAAAAGAAACAAATGTTTTCATGTACATACCAGCGTATAATTTTTGGTCGTTTACCAACTGAATAGAAATTATACAGTTGTCGACGAAACGCTTTCCATGCCCTCGAGAAAGATTCCAAATTGTTGATAACTCTCCAAATTATGCAAATTATTCCGAAAATAGTAAACACTGTGAGTCGAATTGATGGTTCGTCTCCAAAATTACAGTACATAGCGTAGCCATAATACGCAAGGTAGAGAGCCAAAATCAAAATGTTCCTCCCTGTCTTTATTTGTTGCTTATTTTTCTCTAAGAAATTACTGATTCCTTCAGAAAACGAATCATCGCTAGCAGCGTCCGCCTTGGAAGCATTAGTAAACTCCATTACGACCCTATTGCCTTCCGTCTTTCCGTCTACAACTGGTCCGAAATCATACGATTTCATTTTAAATCACACAAACAAATTTATAGAATACTCAAACAATCCTTCCCCCACTTTACTTGCAAACTATTTAACAAAACAAATTCAAATGAAATGCTATCATGTATTACTCAATAGCTGTTGTACGTATGTATGCCCCGTTCACAGTTTATTTAATATATATCAGATATTGAATAGTGTAAAACTGACAGTCTTTGTATTGAAGAAACCAAATTCATAAAACGTAACACCACTTTTGAAACACGTGTTACGCATTCAAATTGTAAGTACTGGGTGGGTAACTGCACCAATAAAATGAAGTAGAACTGTTTTCGCAAAACGAACAACAACTGCTTTTTTATTCTTATAGTACCTATGTTCACTCGTATATTTCTCTCGCATTCACCCTTGAAGTATTTTAACCTAAAATCAACTTTGATCTACACATCAAAGATAACAATCGCAAACCATAATTGGACGAGTTTTTTATCATTATTATTTTATATTTCATTTGCGTAGTATCAAAAACAACGGTTTTTAAACAAAGGTTTTTAGTCGAACTGTATATCAAACTTTTAAGGTTAATTAATTGTTTATTGTATGATATGTTCATAGTTTAAAGTAAAAGATAAATTAAAACAAAAGTTGGAAATCTTAAGGAAAGTCCAAAATGGTAAAACTGAAAGTGTTGGTATGATTGAGCCTGTTATGGAAGTTGGTGGCAAGGAGAATGCCCATGTCCATGATCAGGCTATCATTTAAACTTGAAATGGTAAAATTGTGTATTAAAAAAAATCGGCAGATGTGTTCTATTGCACTCATCATGGGGTTTTCAATGTGACATAATGTTATTACTTAAGTTTTGTACGTTTACAACACGAGAACATTTTTCAGAAATATTTTTTTTTTCAAAAATAGACCCTACAACAGCAACAATTGATATTTATCTCGGATCGAAACGTTTGATTATGTTTTGTTGTTGTTTTTTGTTATTTTATTGTTTTGTTTTTTAAAAAGGGCGAGTGAAATTTACTTAAATTTGAAGATGACCTCAATATTGTTAAATTCATATGATTATGAATATATAATATTAATCAAGTGTGTTGGGTTACTACATTCATTATATCATTTAAATATGAAGTTAAATATCTGTGTGAGTACTAGTAAGTGTTTAAGATTTAATATAATTATGATGATATCTGTTCCAAATGTCATACGTTACTTTGGTTTCAATTGATTCAAACAAAGGAACTTTCTTTTTTTCTTCCGTTTCTTTCTTTCCTTTTTCTTTTTTTTTCTTTTTTTTTCTTTCTCCCTTTGGTTGTATTGTTTTATTTTTGTTTTGTTTTGCCCTCTTTTGATATTTTATGATAAGCTTATAAACTTTTGTTAAAAGAAAAGAACTTTTGATCTAAATATTTTATGAAGTGTTTAAAAACGAATAACCCAAACAAAACACGAAAGCACAATACAAGGTGGTCACCATTTAGATATCCGTTCAAGAAAATAATTAACAACGACAGAAGCGTTCTTTTTGAAGCAGTTGTTTGTTCATCTACTTATTTTTCTTCCTTTCATAAAAGCTGATGTTTTATCAAAACATATCAGACATTAAAATGTCCTTTATATATCTTTTATACTTTATTAACAAATTTCAAGCTTCAAACTTTTACCAAACAAAGATTGTTCGGTACAATTTGTTGTACAAAAGAAATCCTTGAGAAATACTGTGTAATAATACCTCGTTTTACATTACACGAACAGTACAATGTGAACAATAACGTTTAAGGTTGTACCTTCTTGTATTTCAAATTTTGCGATTTTATATGTTTTATTTTCTTTGTTTGTTTTTGTTTACAATTTCATAACAATTTAGTACAAAAAAGTCTTTTGCAACAGGCAAACTTAATATTATAAACTTTACTTGCCATACTTTACTTCAATTTCTAGGTATATGTTTTATAATATTGTTGTCCAGTAAAAAAAAAACCTTGAGACTTATTGCATAGTTATACGTCGACCCAAGTTGCACTTATTAATAGAATGTACTACTTATTTCTTTATTTGCACGAAACAGTATCTTCCAGTCTTCTTAGGTTGTATAATATGTTATGTACATAACAATTTAGTACTAACATGACTACTATAGCAAGCAAACTAAATATATAAAACTATTATGATACATTATTTAGGAAAATGATATCAAATTTGAGTGCGCTATTATAGAATAATGCACGTTTCGTCAAATGCAACAAAGGCCGGTAAGCTTGCTTGATTTATTATTGTAACCAACCTTTTAACAATAAACCGTACATTATGTACTACAACGCCCAAACATATGCATGTATCTATTTTCATTGGAAAGAGAATTTATACTTTATAATGAGCGTGGGAGTTTTCTAGCGACAGTTCATTTAGTATGGTTAACCATATGTATGGGTAAGAGTTCGTATTAAGACGACCGTAGGGAGTCTTATCGAACTCTTACCCATATAACTGCAAATCGGCTCTTACAACTCGATATCAGATAAAAATAAAGAAAGTGTCACCTCTTTAATTAAGCATAACATTATTTTTCCCCAGCAGTCACGTACAAACAAGGATGGGGTCCAAATACTTAATCTGGCATGTAAAACAATGAGTTTTCAACAATACCTAGGATTGTTAATGCAATTCATTCCTGTCATATGAAACAAAATAATGTTTTGCTTACTTTTGCTAGAAAATATAAACAGTCAGCAATTAATAATTAACATTTTTCTTAGAGTTAAAAGGATATCAAAAAGTTACTGTGTTCTCATTTGTCTCTGCGAGCTGAGCTCCACGTGCATTATGTATGTTATAAATTTGAATGTATCCTCACATTGCTACAGTGTTATCAGCCTTTTAAGAAACACCTGACCTGGCTAATTAAAACATGCCAATCACAATTTTCACTATCAGCACTGGTTTCTTCATGAAAAAAGCGGCTACACTAATTACTGCCGAGTTAGAGCCGATGTTACCTTTTTATCCCGTGCATATATCGCGTAATTATGCACTCGACTGCCCTGTATGCTGAAAGCGGGAATAATGTGAAGCGTGTAAAAATTTTAATTTCAACATCATTTTTGTGTCCTTCAAGTAATAACATGTTTCTGTACAATACGTTATACTATAGATATCAGATTTGCAACGTTATACCATCTTCATCTTTTGTACATTACTGTGAAGTACGGACAAACATATACTGAAATATCTGTTCAAGAGTTGTACTATACAGTAAAAACCCTCAATTAAGACCACCATCGGGACTGGTCCAAAGTGGTCTTAATTGCGGGGTGGTCTTAATTGTGAATATTCTTATTGCTTACATACTTTATGACCATGGTCTATTTTAGTCATGTTATATGAACAAACAATATGTATATTAACAATATAAAAGTATGTTATAATATATAATCTGATCTAAATATATTTCTGAGAAATTTAACATTAAATTCTATTTGGTCTGATTTGAATATTAGTTATTAAATGATAAATATAATTCACCTGTCAAATAAGAAATTAATTCTTCACAAAATAAATGTGCTGAAAGCAACATTAAACCACTCTAAAATTTACTTTCTCACCTTTTTTTCATACAATAACCCAAATAACAACAGTTGTTGACACCTTGTGAAATCAAGTGTCAAGCTTAAGAGCATTCAAGCAGATCATAACAAAATTTATGATAAGATAGGTGTTGACTTTAATATCAGTGGTCTCAATAGAGGGGTCAAATAAAGAATAAAACAATAAATTGGGCCTGAATCTGGTGGTCTTAAAAGTGGATAAGCGGGGTGGTCTTAATTCTGGATTATGTAACCATTGATATAAAGAACAGAAAATTCTGTTCTTTTAAAAAATGGTCTTAATAGCGGGGTGGTCTTAATTCCGGGGTGGTCTTAAGTAAGGATTCTACTGTACATGTATATACAAAATATATGTTAGTTTCGGACCAATTTTATCTGACTTGTGTCACTGAAATGGCAGATTTAAATACAGCATATTTACAAGATAACGAACAGTGCACATATTAACATACAAAGTCATTATCACAAAATAATTATAACTTTACAGGAGAAGGTCATAATAACAAATAATTCGAAAGAACGTAGAATAATGCAAATCTTTATTGATGTTTGTTTAAAACTCACGTACTTCATATCTGTTAATGATTGTCTGAATTACATGTTCTGTTCTGTAAATGTTTAGCTACCCAGATAAGATAATATAGTTTACCAATATTAATCTATGAAGTATTGTCACAACAAACGTAACTGAGCCGCGTCATGACAAAACTAACATAGTACGTTTGCGACCAGCATGGATCCAGACCAGCCTTAGCATCCGCGCAGTCTGATCAGGATCCATGCTGTTCGCTATCAGTTTCTCTATTTGTTATAGGGTTTGTAAGCGAACAGCATTGATCCTGATCAGACTGCGTGGATGCACAGGCTGGTCTAGATCCCTGCTGGTCGCAAACACACTATGTTGGTTTTGTCATGGCGCGGCTCAATTAATATTCAAATACAGTACATGAATCATTTAACTAATTTAGTTGAGGCAAGAGACGTAAATAAAATCACCTCAGACGAGTTTGTATTCCAAACAAACTGTTTTATTGTCTCTATTACATACCTATTATTTTTATATATCTAGTAGACCTCTTGAATACATATTTCAGTATATATCTTTGTACTTCATAGTTATGTACAAAACATAAAATGTCTATCAATTCGATGTAAAACGGGGTTGAGACTAAAGAGTAATTGTTAGAAATATCTTTTTTGCACTAATGTACATATAAATAAGTGTAATGTAGATCGGAGTGTTAAACGTTAAAAGATTTTAGGATTTTGTTGTAAAACGTTTTGTACTCAAACTTGTTATTATTCTAAATAAATGAAGCTTGAAATTTAAATTCTTACATTAACTATTTTAATGACATTTAAAGAATTTGCCGTGGTTATTTGGAATTCATACCACTGACCATTACAAGCAAAACTCAATTGTAATTATTTAAGAATAGCTTCAAGAAATATATATAGAATAAACTTTAGTACAATTCAAGTTTATTATATAGATAAGATATGACCGTTATATAAGTTGAATAAGTACATTTATATTCTTATTATAAAAAGTTTTCTAATTTTAGCCAGACTGCAGTTCATTGCAAACTCTGAAAAAAACTAATTATGTTAAATGATAATTATTGATAAAGTAAATTTTATTAAATTAATGTATGTGTTTTAAGTATATATGTTATCTCTGAGTACCAATTTAATGATTTCTTTTATATGATGTCTTGTCTTCAATTGTTATGATTTTATTTAGAAGACCGCACTTTAAATATATATAAGACATGGCAAATCTCGACGGTCGATCCACATAACCGGATTCGATAACTAACAAGTAATTATCAATTTCTCCATAAATAACCGACTACTTATCCTACAAGTTTCCTGAAACAGCGGTGAGAGGCAAATGACCATTAAACACAATGTCCGATCAGCTGTCACGGAGAAATGACGCCTTGTCCGAGGATGGAACCAGCGACCACTGGATAACTAAACTGATGCTATCCTCACTGGTTGGGGCGGACAGGATATAAGGAGTAGACATTCAACAGCAATAATAGTATATCAATAAAGAGAGATCACAGAGAAAATTATAAATAAAAGTATATCAGTGTGTTTAATATTTAATGTTATTTTACTGTTAACGGGAAAAAACTCTTATGACAAAATGATATTTCTGAACTAAGTTAATGCCCTGATGTAATGAAAACCGTTCTCGTATGTATACGGTATCTGTTGTACAAAAATACATGTAATAGGTAGAGATGAAATCATCTGATTTATGATAAATGTCATTGGTATTTGCAAATATACAAAGAGATACAGACATATTTTATTTCTTTTAAAAATGTGTTAGCTCTGGTAATATATTTTATTTTTTTTTTGAAAATAGATCATCTTTACTCCAACATTTAAATCCATGGAAATGCATATTTTATTTGATAAAATATTAAGTTACATATGTATTTGTTATCTGTGAGTAGGCTTGTACAATTTTTGTTTTATTGTGATTTAAATTATTTCAGAATACCAAGAACGAGTTAAATTTGTTAGTATATTTTATTAAAAAGCAATTGAGCATCCCTGAAATCATCGCAAAACCTACAAAAAATAGCAGCTGAATATTTGTTCCAAAACATTTTATTCTGTTTAGGTACAATATTCATGTATACATGAAACTACATTCTATGTCAGAAATCTTTCAATAAATAACCATAACCATTTATGAAAAGAACATATTTTTACTGTTTTCAATCTATTTTTATAAAATATTCTATGATATATGTATATAGCATTACACTTTAAAGGCAAGATGGTTAATGTCCATCTATTGGGACCGGCTCATGCAGTACTTCAAATAAATATGGGGGTGCCTTGAAAATTGTTAAAATAAATACATTAATGTTTGAATTTAAATTGATAAAAGACAGATTAATATGTGAATTTCCTTCCCTTGTTAAATTGAAAAATAATTTACCATTGAAAATATCTATTAAATCTTTGCGAGTACCATTTACTGGTAAATTCAATTTAGTTTAAAGCTGTGAAATAAAAACTTAATATACTTACAATTTTTATATAAAGCAGTGGCATAAATAAAGGAATCAAGAGGAGGGGTGGCCTGGTAAGGAAGTGTCTATAATTTAATGCTGGTTTGACCATGTCTCCTTATCAAATAGAAGTACATATTTCAGTTCCAGAAAGCGGTTGCAAGTCTGGTTCACGTAGGCTTCATCGAGCTAAAAGAAGTATAAACTACTTTTAATAAAGTATAAAACAGACATTGACTTTTCTTTGCAACATAGTTCTCTCCTACATAACAATAACACTTCATTTTGTCCAAAGCGAAACACACTAGCTTAATTGTTTCCACTTTTGCAATAGAGAATGACTAAATGCTGAAAAAAAGGAATAAAAACTCGATTGCTTTGATCTTCTAACACGTCTGCTAGCTCTTTGAAGTGCAAAAACATACTGAGGATGAAACGAACCTTGCCTTAAGCGATTTATAGATGCAAATGCGTCAGTAAACAACTAAAAGGAACACGTATAAGTGTTAATCATACTATGTACGTCAAGTAGAAAAAATATAAATATTAATGTGTATGTATCGAGAAAATAATGAAGTAATCAATGGGTGGTACAGAAATAAACAACGAAGGATCTTTAACAATTATGATTAATTTGATGACTCCACCAGTAAATCGTGAAAGCCGACAGCGACATAAACTCCACCCAATCATTTTAGAAACTTGTTAATTGATTTCTTAAAAAAAACATCTTTGGATAATTGCACGACCAGTGATACGCATTCTCAAAATATTCTATAAGAATTATTCTATAACAGACAATTGATTTTTATATATATCGTGATAAGTATATCATTCAATTATTTGAAAATATAACAAAAATATACAAGTGATTATTGATTGTTATAAAACAAAATGTGCAAAAATAGGATTGTTGTAGAAAACGCTCAAAATCTAGCATGCTTGTCAAATATTGACCATCATCCAAGAATCAGGTTCCAGCTTTGAAAGGAAAGTATAAAACTATAAATGTAATATAAATCCAAATAATTTGTTACAATAATTTACAGTTGGGCAGGCTTTGGACCCTTTACAATTTAATACAGCAGCATTGTCATGAGCATTTTTAACACAGCCCATCAAATTATTTTAAACATATAACTGAATCTTTTACTCTTCACAAGATATTTTTTCACTCTCATAATTATTTTTACTGGGTGTTTTTTTTAAAAATCAAATCCCCGAAGAACAAAACAATTATCAGCAAGTCCTAAGAAAAGTGAAGATGGCGTTGCAAGAACCTGCACTGTCCCAGATAACACCTAAAATGAAAACAAAATAATTTTCCGAAATTTTAATTTTGTATAGTCTCTCCAAAGTTAGGAAATTCAATATAATTTATACAAACATGCTGGCCTTATTTTCATGGCAGAGGCTAAAATAACAAATGACAGAAAATTAAGAGCTTAGAGTTTAAAACCAATTACTGTTTCTTCTTCATAATTATTGACTTACTTCCTCTGCTGAAATAAACTTTTTTTTACTTCAGACTTGAAGATCTAAGACTAGGATGAACGCTTTCTTAACATCAACATTTAAATGTTTAGATGTTGAATTCTGTTTAAGCCGGAACTAGGAGGCGAGGACTGTAGCTGGAAATTACCACTTCCATCCATTCACAGGTGCAGTTTAATAGAGCCTGCAACATTTTTAATTTTGCCGTTTTGGGCGTTCTAAAGGGGTTACGTTTTTAAGTTATTTTTTCAGTGCTTGAGCTCATTATAGATAGATATAGATAGATATTTATTCAGGTTAAAACACACATATACATAGTACAAACACTTTTGATATAAACGTTATAACACAATTGCAATAAAATATTTTGGAAGTTTATCAAACATAAATATCACAGGAGGCTCATTAAATAATAGCTAATAATAATAAAGAACTAAAACACCTAAAAACATATTAGACAATACCAAATCTATCTCTCTTTCGCTTGACTAAATATCAATTTATTAATTAATGATAATGGGTCTATGTAAGTGAAAGCATTATAAAGAAGTGTGCAATAACCTCGGATTGCCCATGAAAGCCCGAAGGATTATTTCCAATGGGGTCCTTGGATATATAATAACTAGAATATACAATATAAAAACCGTAAAATTGGTTTATGATAAAGGACAATCTAAACACATTTGTGTGATAACCAAGTACACTTTATATGAGTATGCATTACGACGTGTTAATTTAAGTGTTATTGGCATCACTTAATGATTATAATTGATAAGAATTCTATGCGTTGAATATATAAAATATAATAATGGAAACTTGTGTAAGAGTTTATTCGTTTATTCACATAACAGGGGTATTATGAAATTTTAAATTAACATACGTTTATATTAATGACAAATTTCTAATACAATTTAGATTCTTTGTCAACTGAATGTTTGAATCAAATATTTTGATGACCATGATATTTAAACCTATATCTCTTTCATAGGAATGTTGAAAGATATAAAATTGGTGAACGTGTCATTTGCTTGGAACATAGAAAATAAAATGTATTTATTTTTGTTTACTTTAATTTAGTTACCGTACGTTGGACAAGTTCCAGCAACCAATATAGGTCGTAAGCGTGTTTATATAGCAACGCAAGCATGTGCAAGACGCACAAGATTTGCAAATATTGTGAAAAAAAAAACATCCAGAAGTCAATGTACTGCGCTAAACATAATCAGCAATTGCTGTTGCATTACAAGAATGATACAAAAAAGTATTCCTAAACAAATAACATCCTTGCTTCAGAATGATCAAATTCTTTTCAGCACGATTTATCAAACTCTAAGTTACTATTTCTATAGATAGAGAAGTTGCAACGGGAACAGATGTATCGTTTTGTCATCAATACTTTGACAGCCCTTTCTAAATTGGTGCATCCGTTCTTTTCTTAGTGTGTTTCTTATTAAATCCTTGCTTACATGAAAACAAAGCTTATAAATAATGAACTAATTAAAATAAATTGTAATGTATGGAATTGTGTCACATAATTCAATGAATAAATTGCTAAATCAGTGGCAATTCAAATTCATACATCATTAAACCCGCATTAAACACAACAATATAATGCCACGGATTTAATGCACGAAGGAATTTTATATCCATAAAACTCTAATAACGAATCCTACAGTTCATATGAATAAATTATCAACAACAAATAAAAAAGAGCACTTCCATCAAACTCAAAATGTTCAATTTAGCTTGATTTAACACATACCAAAAATAATCACATCATAAAGAGTCAATGCAATAAATATACAGAAGGAAAAACATAAAAAACATGATTAAAAATAATGAGAAATAATAAAAGCAACAATGAATGATGATGCTAAAATGACAAAACAAACTATACGTATATTTAAGCTGAATAGAAGTATTTGCAAAGGGCTAATATGATCGGGGGAGGGTAAATTATCTTCTCAGGACTGCGAAATCCAAAAGGTAGCGCCAAAATCTCAACGCGTCGTTAAATAACCTTTTAAATATTTAAATAGTCCAATGGTAAAGTTTTTCTTTGTCCTGAAAAATGGTACATTAGCCCTCCATGAACTTCGCGAATCCTTATCACACCTCATGTCTAACTAGCACTTACAGCAATGTAAGAAAAACGTCACGTGTGCACAGGCACCGTTGTGTTCCCATTAATATGGGAGACAGAACTGATATACACAAAAGATAGCATTCGCACACAAACATATCAGGCCAATAATCATAAGGAAATGATTGGTCTTTTTCGTGTTATAAACATAAAGTACGTGATTTTGTTTATGTGAATAAACATTCTGAACAGTAATTATTGTATAATTAAATGATGTACTGAATAATTTTCCAGGGACAAAAGCTAATTCTCCAAAGAAAAGTCTTTAAAGACTTAGAAAGCAGAATTATTTTTTAAAATGTATACTAGTATGTGAGTGACTGCCAAGGCAAATTTTATTGAAATCAATAGTTTGTTATACAAAGCACCAAAATAAATAAAGTCCTCTTACATTTTGAAATAAGACACTAGCATATGGATTTTGCAAGTATTTTATTTCGACCATCTTATGACTTTTTGGCAAATTTACATAATTATAAAACATTTTTTCTGTGATTCCGGTTATGTCATATTTGGATACAAATAGGCCTGGAAATCTAAAATGCGTCGTATACTACAATTTGAAAACAAATGCTGCCATTTTTTAATGAAAAAAGTGTATATTTTTTTTATTATTCATTTTGTTGAAAATGACTGAAACCCACATAACATGAATTAATACGACGCTCCACAATTCGTCGCTTCATTTGGTATACGTTGCTTACAGGACGATTTGGTAAAACAATATTTATATCGAACTTACAACTCGTAGCGGGCCAGAATTTTTATGCAGTTATGTGGATAAGACGCAGTTCATTTTACTTTATCCATCGTGTTTTCTTTCAAATCAAGCATATACACGTTTCAGGGTTAATGATAAACTTCACAATATAATTTTGTATCATTTACTAAAATTTCATAAAAAACATATGTTTATTTAAAAAAAACGTAACGATACGATGCTGTGAAAATTTTGTGATACGACGCAGTTGTTTTTTTTTTATTGTTTGTTTGTTGTTTTTTTTGGCAATCTTTTCAACAGGGATTGTTTTGGCAATAAAAGTTTAATTTACCAATTTAAACAAATGATAACTTGCGCTTGATATAAACAAGAGCATTCACAATTTATGAATGTTATATTGCTGTGGATTATTTAGAATACACTGTTCCATTTCAAATATAAGATTTGCTTTGAGAAGTTTACTTTGTTCAAGCTAATTTTCAGATACATGCCACATAATTTATCATAATATCTTCAGAAATTAAAAATAAGGCTATATTTAGAACTTCAACATGAAGAGAATGATATAAAAACTGAACCAGCATCTGCTCATATTTTTACATGTATTTGTTGCCGTTTGCACCGTTTATATACCCTTCAAAAGGAGCTACTGTTGAGCATAACATGTATTATTAGACTTATATAGATTACTGTTTGATATAAGGCGTGCAAGACTTTATGCCAGTTACTATATTCCTTTATTTCCCTTTATTTGAAATAACTTCGTGTATGTTGTTTGTATACGGAGGATAATGCTATTGTATTCTAATCTATCATGTCCATTTCTGTTCTGGCCTATTTTATAATTCGAGTCTTATATGATTTTGAATAAGACGCATGATTTACTGCGGAATGACACGATTTATTTTGCGAGTGGTCAATAATAATACAAATACACAAAAGCATTCACATACATCAGCTTTACACTAAATGGCCAATTTTAAACTTCTGGCTTTGTTACAAAACATTTTACTTACATTTTCTTCAAATGGAAAGACAATGTTCTCTTGTCCTTGTATACAAATTATGGACTGTACAACTGAACTCATATCGTAAAAAACAGGCTAAAATTAAAGCAGCATAAACATATTGTCTTAAAAGTAGAAAAAAAATATATTTAACGTGTCGAATTAGTTTACGGAATTAGTGTTTACATTTTGGAGTCTGCAATCTTTACTTTATTGAGGCTTGATGGTAACAGAGTGTTTAGTTAAGTCAAGTGACTTCAGCTTAATTCAATTTACTCTCGATTGTCGACCAGTTCATGATGAAAAGCACCCATGCATTCATAAGATATAAACTTAAATACATTCCTGACGCACAACAATCGTACAAACCACAGTGAATGTTTAAATTACACCACGAACATGTAAAAATACTCTGTTCGTCTACATTAAACTAACGAACTTTGTTTACGGCAATTGAAAGTTTAAAAAATTCGTGTGAATTAAAGTCCGGTGACCGAACTAAGTTAGGGTCAGACAGGGTTGAAACCTGTTATAGGTGTTTTAGAAAGTATAATATAAATATCGCATCCCACTGAGGGTGATATTGCGGGTTCTTACACAATTTGTCGCTTCACTTTAAGCTGAACATTTAAGGCCTCGGAAAATTCTTTTATTTCTCAAAAGATGTTTAATTTCAGTGTACTTGTATAGTGCATATAGATTCTCATTGGCCAATTGACGAAACCATCTTTTTCATCCGTTGCTTTTTAGCAATAAGTACAGTTATAGTGAATGAGTATTTTGTATAGAAGTCAAAATACATTTTGCTACTTCTATGATAAATAATTTCACATTTTATCGCTTTTTTGTCATGTAACAAGCATCTTATATGCTAAAACCAACATTTAAACAATATTAGAAAATTCATGTTTGCCCTTTCCCCTTTCTTCAGAAGTTTCTTAGACATAATGTGCCTTTTACGCATCGTATGAAGTATAATAAAATTTAATATCATTTGTCCTTGTTGGAAGTGAAGTATTTAAGTACAACAAATTAGGTTTAAATAAATATGAATGTTTCCAATATAATTAAACATATATGTTATATTAAACATGTAGATTAACTCATTTTATTATTAATATATAGTGTATAAAGACTGTGTTATTATAAGTACATAATTATGTTAAAAATTCCTGATATTAATTTCTGTTTTAGAAACATCTTTGTCCAGGCAGGGAAGTAAGCACATTATTTATCTAAAATGCCTTTTGTCTTTCAATTAAACCATATGGAAGTTTTCTTTCAGCGAAGTAGTCACAAAACTTGGAAATGTTGAGTTAGTCGTTGAAAAGCCATGTAACCTGTTTGTTAAATATCATGTGCAAAAAAAGAAGTTTTATTTTATAGCATATGTCTTGATTCCAAAATATTATTAACGTGTATGTACTCGTAAGCAAATTAGGCTTAAATAAAATGAATGTCTCAATTTATATTTAACCTACATTTGATATTACACGTGTATTTTAACTCATGAGTATATGCTTTTTTTGAATCGTTAGAGTTACACAAAACGCAAATAGCAATGGGAATTCCACAACGAACAAAACAAAATAAAAGTCAATGACAAGCGCTCGATCGCTTATTTATTTTAAAATATCAATCCTTATTAGTACAAAAGAAAGAAAGAAATAACCTATGCCTTTATCTATCATCATGATTATTATAATGCTAAAGTTTTTTCTTCCACACATATGAAGCTACTTTAACTTTGAATGTTCTTATGAATAAAAAGTAAGATTCCTTACGTAAATGATTTCTTGAAATGGGGTTTCCAAAAAAAATATAGTTAAAGCATACGTTATTAGGCTGAAAATTTGGCTAAAATAAACCTCCTCCGTTATTTCAATTATGTTTTTCATATTTATTTTGTTCACAGTCTTACCATATACAGTGAATAAATTCACCTGCAATATGACCTTGTGTATTTTGAAAATAAACTGATCAATTACTTATTAAACTTAACATATTATTATTATTATTATTTACCAAACTTATATAGCGCCCTTTTCATATACATGTTCAAAGGCGCTTTACAATGATATAAACTAATAACTAATTACAGCAGTACAATTTAAAAACTAAAACAGCATTCACATAATAAATCTACGACATAATAAGAACAAGAATATGAGACAATCAATTAAAATGTGGTATTTACCGTTTTACAATGATATAAAAACTAATAACTAATTACAGCAATACAATTTAAAATACTAAAACAGCATTCACATAATAAATCTACGACATACTAAGAACAAGAATATGAAACAATCAATTAAAATGTGGTATTAACTTAGTCGTTTAGAATTAAAATAATTGAATATCGACAACATACGATAAAATATTCTAGCGAAATTTCTAAAACACCAAATTAGAAATAATGTAATTTATAATCAACACCTTAATTATTTGTAACCGTCTTAAAAAATATTAGCAGAATTAAAACAAATTGTAAAATTATGGTTGATATCACACAGTAGTCACACAGTTTTTTTAAAATCACTGTCTCAGATTATTCACGATAAAACATAGGCTTGTTTGAAATAGTGTGTTTTAAGTGCACGTTTAAAAGAACACAATGAGCTCGAGTCTCTCACACCAGAAGGCAGATCGTTCCACAGTTTCGGAGCTGCATATTCAAATCGTCGGTCGCCAAAGGTTACAGTTTTACTCGTTGGTACCACTAAAGTAAGTGCTTTGTTCTGAGATCGTAGATTCCTTCGTGGTTTATAAACACATAACATTTCTTCCATATATTCCGGCGATTTTCCATTTAAAGCTTTGTAGGTATGTGTTAAAATTTTAAACTGGATTCTGTATTGCACCGGAAGCCAATGTAATTCTTTAAGTACAGGTGTAATATGATCGTACCGTGAAGTTCTGGAGATGATGCGGGCAGCTGTATTTTGAACAATCTGCAGTTTGTTTATTAATGTTTGAGGTACTCCATACAATAATGCATTGCAGTAATCTAGGCGCGAAATGACCAATGAAGTGACAAGTTGTTTAGATGCATCAATTGTCAGATATTTTCGAATTCTTCCTATTTGTCTAAGCTGATCATAACATGATCTGCATACCGAATTGATGTGATCTTCCATGTTCATGTTTGAATCAAAGATGGCACCTAAATTTCTAACATTGACCGATTTGTTTATTTTAGAGTCACCCACGGTTATCGATAGATCTTCAATGTGTTTGGAGTTATACGGAGAAGAGAACATGATGACTTCTGTTTTATCAGTATTTAGTTTAAGCATGTTTTCATTCATCCATGATATTATGTCTCGGAGACACGCTTGAATGCGTTGTAATGTTTCTTCCTTAGAAATGTCATCTAATGGTTTGAAAGATAGATACAGCTGTGAGTCATCGGCGTAGAGATGGTATTGCAGTCCGTGATCTTTGCAAATGGCACCAAGTGGTTTAGTGTACATAGTATAGAATTTTGGCCCTAAAACGGACCCCTGTGGAACACTAAAATTAAGTGTGACCGGCTTTGACAGCACACCGTTAATGTATACTGTCTGTTTTCTATTAACATATGAATATTTAAAAAAAATTATTGATGTCTGTGAAATGGTATTTGTACAATTTTGTAAGTCTCACTTTTATTGCGTAAAGTTTTTAATCTGCAATAATACACGGAAAACATATAGGATTTCTCTCGAAAAATATATAATGGATGAAACGGGGGATGCATCTGTATTTATAGTTGAAGAAACAAATAGTACAGATTTAATAAACCTAATTCATTTTAGTTGGCCTAATAAAATAGGCAAACAAGATAGTATATGTACATCCCATAATCTGTTTACGTTGATATGTTTTAAACGGTTAAGGACAGGTGAAATATGAGTTTTGAAGGGAGAAATTACTGTGAAACATGTACGTTAAGAACGGCTTTAGTTTTGTTCGGCGGATTTTTGGTGCATCTAGCTTTAGGGGCTATGTACACATTCGGTGAGTTTAAACTGCTTGATAGTATTTTCTTTTTTTAATTAGTGTCAGATCATGAAAAGAATTCATATAGTATCATCATGATCATTACCTTGTTTTAATGAAATGAACTCATTTTGTCGTTGTTGTTTTAACTTTTTTGCAATTTTTGCTTTAACTTGATTTTAAAGATAAATGTTAATAATACATGTATATTTCACAAATATGAGTAATACATGTATATGTCACAATTATTAAGTCTTTGTCAAAGCTACATACCTCCAGATGAACCAAAATAATGCACGAATTAAACTTTAAACTTTAGAAAAATGTTCCAATATATAGGGAAAAATAGAAAGGTTCAAGATTCATGTAATAATGAACATGTTATGTCAATTGAGGACTGATTTAGCAGTATTTAACACAATTTTTCTACTGCGTGATTTACGCAATTAGGACGTTTTTGCATATTTTTACATCTTTTTGGTAATTAACTTGGCTTTTGAAAGCCCTTTGCAATTAGTGAGTTACTTTCTTTGTTTACTTCACAGTATTTTACTTTTAAATATTTTTAATCATGAAAATAACCATAGATGTGGAGACGTAATGCTTTAAGAAGCACAAAAAAGCAACGTTGAGTAATTATTTTGTTATAGCAGAAATTGTAGAACATATTCATCTTGATTTTATGTTAATTTTTTGTAGAAAATTGTTTAGCCTCTCTGTGCTTGAAATGATGGTTTTTATTATGTAAATTGTTTGCTTCACTACCATCTACCGCATTGTTTTTATCATTTAAATAGTTTGTTTCACTACCAACAGCCGCATGTTTCATATCATGTGTAATTATAAATGAAATATGTACGTACTTGTTATTTGTTTAAGTGGTATTGCATGAACATTTTTGTATCATACATCATGCATAATATGTTTATCTTATATAATATATGGTTGGTGCATTTTAAGAAAAAGTTAATTTTAGTCTGCAAAAAAAATTGTATTTCTCTGTCGAATATTCAAGATCTGACTTTGACAGTCAAAAGGGCTGGTAATGATATACATGCACACATTTCTTAATGCTTTCAAGTTTAATTTAATCTATGTTTGGACATAGGATACTTACGTTATGTAAATGATGAATTTCATCTGTTTTGGAAAACTAGGAAGTGAACTTATGAACTCGTCATGAAAAGTTTTCCATTTTTTGACTTTAATTCACGGGAGAGGAACTGTTACACGAAGGATGGAGTTCGTATGATAACTTGTCAAGAGTTCTTATGATAACTGTCACGGAGTTCACCGAAAAACATTTGTATATACTACAAAAACACTCGTCAAAAATGATTATTTTCATCTTCAAAAAGTGAGTTTTATGTGCTTAATTAACCATATATTGTTAAGCTGGCCTAACACCTTGTATTATGTGTCAAAAACTAATTCATAGTCCATTTTTCATCGCCTCTTGCTTAAAATTTGGTAGTTTTGGGCAAAATCTCAAATAATTTGCCAATTCGCAAGTACTGACCAGTTTATTTCTGGTCTTCGTCCTTGCCATACATAATTACCTAATTATACTGCAAAATTACAAACATAAAGCCCCGGCTAACAAATTTACCGATTTTGTCCTGGAGTTCTTGTGATAACTCTGGAGATGTCCTAGAATTCTTATAATAACATTCGTTACTGCCAGTGTGTTTCTTGCGCCTAATCATGACACGTTTTAGCATTTTTATTATTCAGTAAGGTTGTAAATCTTTATGAAATGTTGTTAAGTAAAATAAAATGTTCATATCCTTGAAATAACACATTCAATCATGTTACAGTAAACAGTCGACAAATTGTGCTGTGATAACAAAAAATTAGGTATAACGATACACCGGTGGTTCTCTGAAGATCGATTTGTGACAGCTGTACGAGAAATTTTTATTACCTGAAAGAAGTTTTATATACTGGAAAGTACTATATACCTGAAAATTTTTAACATCTTCACATTTATATTTTTCTCTTTAAAGGTAACTTTGCGCCATATTTTATTTCTTACATACGTAACCGGACAGACGACACGGAGATCAGAAATGTGGATAGTTTGTGGATAAATGCCGCCGGTACCGTCGGAAATTGTGTTGGTTTGACTGTTGGTGGCATATTTGCGCATTTATTTGGTGCAAGGATTGCAACTCTTATAGGGTCGGTTGTGTTCTGGTGAGTATACATATGTGTTTTCACATGTAAGATTTGTGTTAAACATTACATTCAATCAATTTATAAAAATGATGCAGGGGCGTGTTGGATGCAATCTTTAGAATTGTTCACTTTCTATTTCGTTTCCAAAAAATAAGACCAAGTATAATAACTTATCTGGTATGGAAATCGGAACGACGTCTGTATTAATTAATTATCTACTACATGTCCGCGTATTAGGGTATAGCTTAGTCTACTTTTTCTTTTGGCAAACTTGTAAGAGATTTTTGGAACAAACAATCACAAAATTCGTATTGCTTTGGATTGTCAAAGGTGCGGTTTGGCGTATAAAATGTACAACACATATGTTCAGGGGAAATTTTATAAATTTAAGAAAGACGAGTAAAATGTTTTGTTTTTGTTTTTTGTTGTTTTAAATTGAAAATCGTATTTTGGTGCTATTCTTTGCTGGATTTGAATGAAAAGCGTTGCAATGCTTTTCATTGTCGGTCATTTTTCAGAAATAGAATAGTTATTGTGGAAAAACGGAGTAAGGGAATGATATGAAATTTTGAACACAAGTTATTGGTCTAGACCTACATCAAATTGAACATTAATCTCAAATTGAACTCAGTTGAGTCCCTTTAATCGAATGGTTAACATGATAACACGATTCATTTTATCAACAGCAGGGTATCTGCTTTACAATAAAGTAAAAAAGAAAATATAATATTATATATTTATTGAGATTACAACCGTCTAATCGCTATATGTTATGTGCTCATTAATAGAATGTAAAACTAAGTATAGTTGTATTCTATGTAATGTATGTAAAGAGATAAATTCATCCATGAATGGGTTCAAACACCGTCAGGGGCAAGTCCTTGTTTCCTTGAGCAAGAACTTTACACTCATTGCTCAGTACTGGTTGGTTCCAGAAACCGATTCAAAAGTGTGTCTATTAGTGTATAGCTTCACACACATTCCAACTAAAATGAATTATGTATAAACCTATAAATTCATCATTTCTTTGTCTTTTGTTCTTCATCCAGCGGTTCAATTGGTGCCAATTACTTCAGTGTAAATCATTCGTTTATTGCTGTTGTGTTCACATATGGACTCACAGGCTACCTTGGGCACAAGTTGACCTATGGAACGCCCGTTCAAACGGCGATAAAGGTAAGAATTGTTGTCAGGTGATGTGAAAAAATAAAAAGAAGGGGCCATCATACTTTAAAAATAAGCTATGATATAAAGCTATTATTCCTTTTGAAAATTATTTTTATATGGCAATATTTAAATGACGTGTGCCTTTTTTATTCCTCTCCATTTCTTGAAATTTATATCTTTTACAAATAAATATTAATCAGTTAAAAGTACATGTACTGATAATTGAAATAAAATTGTTAAAATCTTTCATTGTTATACAGATTAGATATTTCTTTATTATGATGATCACGTTTTATACTTTTTTTAATTAAAATGAGATTATGTTATCTTTTTTAAGCTCCACAAGGTAAACGTTTGTGACACTAATTTCTTTTACGTCTATTACTTATATCGAATAATGAAAACATGTATAATAATAATGCTTGCAACATTAAACTTAAGGAACAAATATGCGTTACGTTAAACAATGCTTTGAATTTCCATGTACATATTGAAATCAAAACAAAAGAAACTGTATTTTTTATTAACATGATACATTTGTATAATGTGATGCGATGCGATAATATTATATCATATCATATCATATCATACTATATTATATTATATTATATTAACAGTATTCAATTATAGCCCAGAATATAAAGACTAAGAAGTTTGAGCTGACTCAACAAAATTGCAACAATGAAATTCTAAAAGTTTGACATCAAATAAATTTCAAGACTAGTTTGATATAGTTTCTACATACAAAATATATCTAAAGGTCGCATGAAGTGTGCCATCACGATTCAATTTACAATTACTGTAAAAATAACTTTTAACCATGCTCATTAATGCAAACAAATGTTCTAAACCTACTTCGTGTAGTTTAATTTAGTGGTTTTAAGCTCAGATTTAGCGTAGTGTTTGTTATGCGATTACATACATATGCCGGACTTTTTGGACGTCAGCTCCATGATTTGTTTATTTTGATTTTTTATTAAACAGAAAATAACAAAGGTCTTGTTTAGGTAATGGCTATGTGATATTTCTTCTTTAGATATCCAAAAATTCAAGTTCAATTGCAAACTCTTAAAAAAAAATCTCAAACCTTCTTTTCCACTTCTGAAAAAGGACCCTTCTAACATCCGAGCTTAAGTTTAGAAAAATGGCCATAACTTGATTCATGTATGGTAAAGTTTGTATAAATTTTGCATGCAGATATCCTTTAAGGCATAAATATATCTTACATATGTAGTCAATTGTCCAGTTCCTAATATTTCCCGTTTGGGTGGTTATACCTTAAAATGCTTCTGTAATCATATTAAAAATAATGAAAAATTCGAAAAAAAAATGAAACATTTTTTTTTTTTTCATTGCCTTTATGAAAAATTTGGAAATCTCCAAATAAATAAAAAAAGAGCGTTCATGAAAAAACCAAAAAATGGGTTTGCGACCAGCATGGATCCAGACCAGACTGTGCGTTACGTTGGTTTTGTCATAGCGCGGCTCAAATGTTTTTTTACACGCAGTGGTTACCAGAACATTCAACATTGGCTGCCGGTATTATTGTTAGTGGGACTGGAGGAGGTTCTTTAATCTTCAACCAAGTTATAACAGGTTATATAAACCCGGATAATCTGTCTCCAGATTTGATCACGGCGGATGGTGGGAGGTAAGCAGAAAGGTCAAGGTAACGTTACTCTGTGATGTTGCAATTTTATTATTTGAGCATCGCGGAAGATAAGCATATTGTTTATCAGTAACAGACTAGATCTGCGATTGTGCATGATGTTTACTGTATCATACGGTGTAAGTCAGAATGTCGCAATAGTTAGATGCTCATAAAGAAAACAGCAATTTAAACAGCTCAAAAGGAGCGACATATAGGAGACTGTGGCAGTTTAAGACATTTGATTTGTTTCTTTTTAAAGTCTAACTAATTAAGCAGAAGGCCTACTTTTCAAGGCATGGCATGGATGATGTTTATCCACAAAGACACGCTATGATGATAATTTATGCGAAATAGACTGTGAGAAAAATACTAATTTAGGTTTTATCAATGGACGAAAAAGTAGTTCACAGACTAAAGTACTTTGTGTTGCATGTTTACAACAAATTCTTAAACGCACCAACATTGTATCAATACCAACGTCCTGTTTCTTAGGAACAAATTAGTAAAGAATGGTATAGTACAACTTTTTTCATAGAATTATAAATGCCAGGGTCTTTCCAATCACATTCATTTATTGAGGACCAAGTTTAAATATATTTGACTGCGTTTAGAGAAAATAGTGCTAATGCTTGTTTATAAAAAGTATAGATAGTCTTCAATGTGTAATTTATGCATAAAATCAGACTGTATATACTTTATATTACCTATAAATAAAACCTGTTAGACTACTGATTGTTGCTGTAATATGATTCGTGACCTCTGTATGTATTGAGCACGCAACCCTAACACAAGACCAGTATTGCTTCTGCCAAACCGCCATTTTAACAATTATATTCTGCACAACAGCAAAGCCATAGGAAAATATATTTTGATTGTTTTCAGTTTTATTTCATGTGGAGAATATCGCATCGTTTAAAGGCAGTCAACTTGTTTCTTTCTCAAAAGGTATTTCACACAGCCAGAGCTGCTAGATAGAGTGCCGACATGTTTTCTGATCCTCAGTGCAAGTTATTTTGCCTTGCAGCTTATTGGTATTGCATGCATTTCAGACCCACCAATTACTTCATCACAGGTGAGATGATCCTATTTTGTGTGTTCAATTCAATACTAAGTTTATATCTTTTCATCGAGGCATTCTAACAAAATAAACTATCAATCCTTGCTTGACTGACAGCAGCGTCTTCGTTCAATAATGATATTCATGTAATAAATTTGCTTTCAAAGACACGAAGATGCACATGTTAGTTGCAATAGATATATCAAATTGCATCCATGGCTGGTTGAAACATCAAATGTTTACTAACATTTTTTAAATACAAAGTATTGAAGATGTCCATATAGAAGTGAATTATGATTAGGATAATACCGGTATCCGTGAAATAAAAATCCACACGTGTACTGAAGAGTTAAAGTACCTGTATTCTGCTTTCATATTACCACCATGTATTGATCATATGTTTTTTCTGTGTACGTGTTCTATGTTTAGGATCCTTTACATATGGTGAATAGCAATAAAGAAAGCGTTGGAAAGCCATGTGTCGAACTAAAATGGTATAAAACCAGCGAAGATAGTCCACAACACATTGATTCAAATGTTAAAAAACAGGCTGAAGATTATGACAATTTTGGATATGTTGGCGTTGAAAACGTTAAAGTTGATTCTGAGAAAAACGCAAATGTGCCCAATGGTGAAAACGCCGGTTTGCCCAATGGTGAAAAAGCAGCAAGTAAAAAGAATGAGGAAGATGTCAGGTAATATATTAAACATAGCACAAGTTAAAAGTATATAATTAGTAACAATATAGTTTATCCCGAAGCGTAATGATGTCAATTGTATTAACTTATGCGACCAATGCAGACCAAGATCACTAGAAACATCCGTTACTGTATAATTATGGCCTGCACTGTTCACTATTCAGTCAGTTAATATTTTGAAATTTTCCTCAAAAAAATGATAGATGGTTTTTGTCCAGATTGATGAAAGATGGACAATCCATTTAAGATACTTAGCCTGATTAAGGTAAATTCTTGAAATGAAAACAAGTATTAGGGATATTAGTCATATGAGAAAAATGGAATAAATCATACATAAGATCTTTATAAAGAAAGTGTAGAATTTCCTGAATTACACTGGAATAGTTTGTTTTTTTTATTTATAAAGTAAACTTTTTTTTTAACTTACCATAATAGAATATCTTCAAGTCCAATAGGTGATACTATTTTGTAAGTTACTGTAGTTGTTACTAACAATGTGTCACATTAGTATAAATTAATTGAATTGCATTGTACATTTTGTTGAATTTCTGTCCCATGTATAAGCGTTCCTGAAGAACTTGGGATAATCGAGGCCATAAAGTTTGCATTGAGGTGTCGCAGTTTCTACGTAGTATGGTTGACTATAATGCTTATGAACGGTGGCATGCAGTTTATAAATGGCCTATATAAGGTATGGTTAAGGATTAAATGGCTTTCTTTAAATCGCAGCTTTTCGACCCTTTCCGTCAATCTTCGCGTTATTATGAAAAGTCTACGAGGTTTTCCGGTTGCTTTTTGTACGGTCACAGTTATTGTTATTGTATGTTCTAGTGAAAATGCAATTTTCTAAAAGTTACGAACAAAAATCATTTACATTGTAGAACTATCCGAGAGACAAAAATAATGTGTAATTTAAATGAAGGGTCGACCGGCTACCTTTTTCTTAAGTTTCACCTTTACGAAGTGCGTATGAAGAATCACTGTCATGGCGGCTGTAAACAGACAAAGCATCCCTGTCAAAAATGATCATAATAGGCATATGTTAACATTCAAATTGTTTCAAAATTCATTTATCGATCATTTCATTACTCTTGTGTCAGATAATCCATTGCAATGTCTTTCATATTTATTCCGCATCAAACATAGGTACTATTTCTTTAGTTACTACTTCCATTTTGTTGCAACCGAGGGCAAATAACTGTGATCTTGTGCCATACCTTGTTTCTTGATTCTGTTTTTCTCTGTGTAGGTTTTTTCTTAATCTTATACTTGTATGTAAGGATGTTCTCATTAACATATACGTCTTAATGTCCTGAAAATTTGTCAAAAATTATTACAGCGAGTGTTCTGTGTTACACATACAAATCTTTTGTTACTTGGTTTCTTGATTTTGTATTATAATAAAATATTAAAGGTTGTTTTTTATATTAAGCAAATCAATATGTATCTAATTTACTATAACAATTTCATTTCAAAACAACACAATTTATCTGCATGTGTTTTACAAAGCCAGAGGGCGAGATCTAATGATACTTTCAATACTGTGTTCTACTTTTAAAAATATTTAAAATGTGCACGCACACGCACACACGTTTACGCACAAATACACAAATAGGCAAACAAGAAAAAACTTATTCAAAATGTCTTTACATCAGATTATCTCTGTCATGTAATGGTTCAACTAAATAATGATATCAAATAATGATTGTAGGCTTATGGGCAGACGTTTATAGCAGACGACCATTTCCTGGCACTCACAGGCTCGCTCGCGGCCATTTTTAACTGTATTGGTCGTCCAATATGGGGAGCAGTTATGGACAGAACAGGGTTTAGAGTGAGTTAGATAATCCTTTTTTAAAAAAAAATTGTCGATTCAAATGACTAACAATCACTGTTCACAATTGAAGTTTATTCATGCTTATTACAAGTATGAAACGGATTAGATGTATACAATCTTTGTTCGTTGCAGTTTCATTATCATTATCAATTATTCAACACGATGATTAGATCATAAGTTTTAATAAAATGGCCTAAGAAGAGTATTGCATTTAATTACAAACTCCTTTTTGATATTTTGTTTTGGATGCTGAATACGTTACAAAGGAATTTATAGACAAGTTGGGTCTATGTTATTTTAGAACAAATGTTGCCGTGTTTTGATAAACATTATTGTACTATTTATAAAACTTAAACAGCAGCGTTTTCATTTGAATTATTCGTAACAAAAGGGTGAAAATGTCTGCATAGTTAAACAGCATATGTTATATTGTTACAGTAACAATTATAAGGTATTATTATTTGTCAGGTTGCTGTGAGATGCGTCTCAGGAGGTTTTGTTATTATGCTGGCCACACTTATTCTTACTGAGCATCTTCCAAAGTATCTTTTCTTAGTGTGGATCTGTGCCTTGTACTTCTTTTTCTGTGGTATTTGGTCTATAATGCCGGCTACACTTGCAAAACTGCTGGGACCACAACATATGGCAATAAACTATGGAATAATATATACCGGGCTGGTAAAACTTGATACTTTAGTTTGTTACTCATAAAACTTTTAGTTGCACGTTTGTTTTGTGTTTGTATATCTGTTTATATTTCCGCCACACAGTTTGTATATAGTTAAAATGTAATATTTTATTGAAATCTAGGGAATTCTCACTGAATATGCATGTATCTTATTTATATAAGGAAATGTTTAAATTATATATGTTTTGGAAGCTGTATTCCTTATAATTGGTCATGTAAATGTGTCCCTTTATTAAAAAACTGCCAGTAGAGACACAATAAAAGCAAGTCTGCAATGTTTACCTTTTCATCTTTGATTCCATTGCTTTATGAACCAGTCTACAATAACAACTATAAGACGCGACAACATTTTTTAAATCGTGACAGCAAAATTTGAATACTGTTCGAAAATTATCAGTTTGAAAAATTTAAAAATGTAATCGAGATTGACATATTCTATTTCAGTTTATGGTTATATTTTTTTCAGTCTGTGGTTAGTATACTCGGAAGTCTTTTTGGAACATCATTGAAGGCAATGATAGGCTGGCATGGTTTATTCTCTATGGCAGCTGGGCTTGGAGCGTTAGGTTCGTATAATATGAGCCGCGTCACGACAAAACCAACATAGTGCATTTGCGACCCGCATGGATCCAGACCAGCCTGCGCATCCGCGCAGTCTGATCAGGATCCATGCTGTAAGCTATCAGTTTCTCTACTTGTTATAGGGTTTGTTAGCGAACAGCATGGATTCAGACCAGCCTGCGCATCCGCGCAGTCTGATCAGGATAACGCGGATGCGCAGGCTGGTCTGGATCCATGCTGGTCGCAATAGCACTATGTTGCTTTTGTCGTGACGCGGCTCATATATAACCTATTAATTTACATGTTATAATCGTATGAAACAAAAGATATAAAGTTTGTCAAACACTCCGAAAGTATAAAAGTATGATATGGTAGCGTTTATTTGTCTTTACGAAAATAATATATCAGTAAAAAAAGTATATATATAATTAATGATAAAGTAAAAAATATATAACGGAAACTGAGTGTCGCCAAGCACTCAAAAAGTACAAAATTGTATAATAATTTGATCTGATGAAACAGTAGCGTTTGTTCGTCTTTACGAAAATATAAATAAAAATAGAATAGATTTAATAAGTTAAATATTCAAAACATATATAAGTGAAAAATAAATATACATTTTTTAAATCAAGTTGAAAATAAAAAATCAAATTTTCTCTATTTTCAGTTTTTCTGGTGACGTTTCTTTTCAATGGAATAGATAGAAATGGAAAGGAGATATAACATAAACTTCACCTAATCAGATACAATGTTTAGAATGTTCAATGTATATCCAAAATACTAGTATTTATCTAGCTGTAAGCAACATGAATGTTCATCAATATAGTGTCGATTTTCTGGCAAGATCAATTTGATAATAATGAAAATGTGACTTACTTCAAACATTGATATTTTGGTAGTTCATTTTTGGAAAAAAAAATAGATGACTTAATTTAACAAACTAGTGATTGCCACTATCTCCTCAAATAACCGACTAATAACCCTGCATGAATAAGTGGTATATCAGATTGAAAAACTTAGATATAATTACTTTCAAAATAATTAGGACTATTTAGCAATGAAATTTCTTCTTATACAATTAAATGTTATGCAATGTGAACTCCCAATCCGAACCATGAAACACTTCAGAATGTGTCTATATACATGCTGGTCGTTTAGGAAAAGTTAACACGATGTGTTTACCTGTTTTGCTTTAACATTAACACGTTTATAAATAAAATTGAAATGTATGGAAAATGTAGTCTTGCAGAACTATTTCTCTATAATTGGATGACAAAAACGCAACTTAATGAAATATCAGTGTATTTTTTGTTATTCGTGTCATATTTTGAAATATAAAATGAATCACTTACTTCATTTTTTAAATTATTTCTTCCAATCTTATTTCGTTATGTTTTGTGAATGGCCATTTTTCAAGGGTTCCTTTACTTATAAGATATGTTCTTAAAGAATTTAGAGATCGCATCGAATTCTAATAAAAAAAGAAGCATCACCAGATAATACTTTGTGATCTTCGAAAAAACTGGGCATAATCATAAAATGTATTGAAACATATGATCATATCATATATGTGCATCGATGCTATTATACCAGCTACTTGCGACATTTTCTGAATCCAAGTCCAAAAAGGTTTATTACATTGATTATAATACATTGCAAAATTAAGTGGATAATTCAAATATATACTATGCCTCATCTTCGGATAAAATGCTTTTATTACAGAAATGTATTAAAATTTAGTAAATTCTTTCTAAATATGTGTAATTTGAGTAAATGAATGTATATTTGGAAAACTGCATTACCTATTTCTTGGTATATTCTTATACAAAGTGCGAGTTTAGTTTTCATGACAGTATTTAATACTGTGATTACCGGTAGTGTGTAGAACTTAAAACGTAACGTATATTCTCTGTGTGTATTCAAAATATGTTTATTTTACATTTCAAAAGAGACTACAATAATTTTCTTTATTTTTCAAATATAAAATTTATGCATACTACCCTTAAATCTCTTTATGTTCTTCGTATATTTATGCCATCGATCGCCATCCTTATCATTCACATCTGCAATCAGTCCTCCTGCAGTTAAAATAAAAAGTTTAACGTCATGCCATAAACATCAGAACCAACGAATTACAGTTTTATAATTGAGCCGCGTCACGACAAAACCAACATAGTGCGTTTGCGACCAGCATGGATCCAGACCAGCCTGCGCATCCGCGCAGTCTGATCAGGATCCATGCTGTTCGCTTACAAACCCTATAACAAGTAGAGAAACTGATAGCGAACAGCATGGATCCTGATCAGACTGCGCGGAGGCGCAGGCTGGTCTGGATCCATGCTGGTCGCAAACCCATTATGTTGGTTTTGTCATGACGCAGCTCAATTGTAATACATCTACTTCCATTAGAGACATTTTATTAAAAGAAACTTCAATACATCATATTAAGAGAGAAAAAGTAACGAATTGCCCCTTTTGACTGATGGTAGTTTTGTTCCATGAACACATCAAGAGTTATTTATAATTTAATCTCTCTACTAATAAAACGTTTGTTCTGTTCTGATTTTTTTTCTTTCTTTCTTATTTTTTTTCTTCTGTAAAACAATCATCTTTTGAGTACAAATAGAGAAGATATGCCAAGTTCTAAACATTATAGGCAAATACGGCATGAATACATGGTATCATTAAATAAAACAACTACAGCATTTTTAAAATGATTGGCCAAATTGACTTGTCCAGTTATATGGAATGCGGCTTCCCAAACATCGTTTGTGCATCCTTTATTCCAATTAGACAAATTAGGTACGACTTTCCTTCATTTCAATTTCAAAAAGATTTCTACAATTAAAGTATTTTACCAAAATATGAGCATAGTACATTTTAAAAGATGCATTGACCAGTGCAGCCTTTGGTTGGTTGTATTTTTTAATTGTATTTCACTTTATAAAAATGCAATACCGTGTTGAATCTTCGATTTGCCGTTGTAATTCTTGAACATAAAATACAGATTTAGTTTTATAACGTTATGTACACTCTGCACATATATAATCTTATGATTATATGTTTCTACTTGTCCATTGTATGAATTATGTTACACATTAAAATGGTGTTTATTGCATTTATTGCCTGCTTACGTAATTATATTTGTAAGTGTTTTTAGATAATGTTAGTTTTATTATCAATAAGTGTTTATTGTGTTATACAAAGAGGATACTTTCGCGATTAAGGATCATATGAATCAAGTTTTCATTTCTTTTATTGTGTATTATTAATCCTGTATTGCAAAAGTGAGAACAGTTGCGTTTTTGTCTAATGCTTCGAGCAGAATAAAGTAGTGCTGTTAAAGACGAATGTTTTATATTAGAAGAACAAATAGCATTTATAATAAACAGTGCTGTTTTTCTTCAAACATATCTATTTTAGCTCATTTATGACAAAAACAGTCGGCTTTCTTAAATAAATATGTACTGGTGTCTTATAAGAAAACATAAATTTGGCCACAGTAATGCACGGGTGAATCTTGTACAGCAAACACCGTAACAACAAACCTCACGCGGCTATTAAGTACCTTAGTTAGTAGTATAACTGCACAATCTTGAAACAGAGTAGTATTTATGCACTCTTTAATATTTCGAACCGGTAATGATGATTTTCAATGTAATAATAACAAAAAAAATATCATATCAGAAACTTTGAATGTTTTTATCTTAATTGTATCTCAATGTATCAGAATTGACTCACTGGAGGAGGTACGTTTCAATTAATGAATTGACATATTTACTACTATTGATAACAAAATTATAATTTTGGCGCTAATGTTCGTACCAGCGAATATTTTTTGGTCGTTTACCAACTAAATAAACATTATACAGTTTCCGACAAAACACTTCCCGTGCCTTCGTGAAAGAGTCCGTGCTGTTGAGTGCCCTTCAAAGTATGTAGATAAGTTCGAAATTTTTGAAAACTGTAAGTCGAATTGATGGTTCGTCCCCAAAATTACAGTCCATTGCATAGCCATGATAAGCAGGGTAAAGTGCCAAAAACAAAACGTTCCTCCCTGTTTTTATTTGCTGCTAATTTTTCTTTAATAAATTACTGATTCCTTCAGAAATCTTATCATAATTATCAACGTCCGCCAGGGCAGAACCAGTATAATCCATGAAGATTTTATTGCCTTATTACTATATTACACAAGAGCTGTCACACCGTTTGTATGACCCGTTCAACATTTATTCAATATAAACTCTCCGAAAAACGTTATCCGGGTGGATGTGGTTTTTCTAGGTTTATAACCGAAGCATACAATTCGTCATCATTAAAGTGGAATATCCGCTCTTCGTCATATCGTAGCAAAAATAGATGAATACTAAACGCATAAAAAGATAGTGAAGCAATATGACTAGAGTTAATGCAAACCAATCGTTTATATTTAAAAAGGATTTTTTTCTGAAATCAGTTTGCTATCCGAATATCGTCCTGTAGCTATCCACAAACCATTCAAATGCAAAACAAATCCAAATTAAATTAATAATGGTGTGTCAACTATGAGACAATTAGGATACAAATAAAAGAATTGGAAGGAATCTAACCATTATAGACGGGTCTAACATATAAAAAGAAAAGGCGAAATACAGATAAAAATCTGGACATAAACAACAAAACAGGAATTCCTCTACTAAGAATAACAGTTTTCTCCTGAAGAAACAAAAACTATTTCAAAAAAGGAATACAGACAGACATTGAGGTAAGAGGAAAAATTGACAAAGAGGTGAATATAGTAAAGTTATACATCATTTTAAGACTCACAAATGAAAGGCAGGGATAAAAGTGTATACAGAAATGACAATGCAAAATATGATCGGAACGTACACTTCTCGGATGCAGTCCCGCAAATGTTTAATTTAAGCTCTCCACATGTGAGTCACTCTATGGTGGCATAACCAATGGAAACAGCTGTTGTAACTGTAAACATATAACTGACCAAGATATCATGAAAGTAAAAGCTGTAATGCAAGCATATTTAAAAGATGAAATAATTGCAATGGTCACTGTCAGGATACGGGCCGTTTAATGATGAAAACAGTGGAGACATGATAGTCATTTTCATTACACATAGAGAAAAAAACCCGAGTAAATGAAAAAATAAAAAAACTCTTATAAGTAAGAAGGGAAATATCTATGTTAAAGAAGCCTCAACAAAATTTTAATCACACCTAACACTTGATGATAAAATAATGAAGAAAGTTTCAACTACAAACATGAAAGGGATATATAATATAATGGAAATATTGCATTATAAATGTACAGTGTATATACATGCTTCTTGAAACTATGAATAAACATATCAATAAATATTCAGTAAATGTGATCTTTTAGAATACAGTATTAAGACACAAGCTTTCATTGATTATACATGTATATTTTGCTTTATGCAAATATTAATTGATAATGTAAATCTTACGGAATACAGTGAGACTCTGATACAAATACATGCAAAGACATACCAGGGATGATCCAAAAAGTAGACCTTTGCTGTTGCTTAGGGATGATTAAAAGTGGGCATCTTTTTTACTGAAACAGATTGGTTCTATTTCCGTTCTTGTCAGACACCTAGTATCACAATATTTCTAATTTTATATTTCTATTCAGAGTTACACAAAATGATACACCCGAATGCTATGGCCAGCTCTCTAATTTTGTCTACACTTTTGGATGGTCTGACCCTCTCGCTTTTCTTTAAACAACAACAGCATCCAAATAAATATTGTAAACTTATTACTTAATCATTTGTCTCATGAATTCATGTATATGTGAAATAGTAACTATTTTGTATAGAAAGAAAAGGCATTAAAATAGAATTAAGGTAGTTCAATTCTTATTGATTTAGAGCAATATATCTTAATACGATATGAAACTTTTTCCTTCTTTCATTTGTCACCTTACTTTGTTTTTCCTCATAACATTTAAATTTTCAGTGATAAACTATCTATACTATCTATCTTTCAATAATGTCAAAAATGTTTGCAATCAGAAATTCGTTGCATTTGAATAAATGTACTACACCAAATTACGTCATTTTTGTGACAATTCAATTCAACCACCTGCAATACGACACCACGCACCTGCCTTTGTGGTTTCAATATACATGTATGTTTAAACTCATAATAGTACATATCAATTTATTTAATTGCTTCAAAGATTTACTGTTTTTATAATTCTTAGAATACATATCAATTTATTTAATTGCTTCAAAGATTTACTGTTTTTATAATTCTTAGAAGAAATTTTCGTAGTTATGTACTCCTTTCAGGGAAGAAGAATTCATATCATTTATAGTTGTTATTTTTCTTTACAATTTATTAACCTCAAGGTTCAATGAAAAGTAACAAAGAGTCAACGAAACAAAAACAAAAAATAAAAAAAAAAGTCCGTTAAATGATTGACTCGCAAATGAATAAAATTTTGTCTTAAGTTATCAAGAAATTTTATTTAAAATTCTTAGTTTTTCATAATTTTTACCAGTCAAAACCCCTATAATATAAAAAGTTTATAGTTAATTGTTAATAACATAATTTTCAAGAGCCTCGTGAATGTTGCTTTTGTAAAACCTACCACTGTAAATTTTAGAAATTAAAGGGACTCTTCTGCGCTTTTTGACAGGACGGCACTAGATTAATGTTTTCGAAATTTTATACCATTTGATGAAGTCCTGTACACAAAATGTCCTGAAATAGAAAAGATTTTAAACGCCATCAACTCAAATCAAGCCAAGAATAGCGTCAAAATACAATTTTTTAATTTAATTCTAAGTATATTCTTGATTATCTTTTGCATGATTTTCTGTTTTAATTACACCAATTGAACTATGTTATATGTAACAAATCTTATGTTTTTCGGCTTTTTGGTCCTCGGTGGAGCACATTTAACAATATCGTTGAACACTAATCCTAATCTTTATTACAGTACTGTTTACCAAAGATTACATTTATATTTTACACAACAAAGATTACATTTATATCTTAAACATTGTAATGTATATGTTAAAACCTTTTTCGGCTCGTCAGACTCGTGAACTGATGTAGACTTTGATGACAAGTTATTGATATTTGATTTTAAGTAAAGTGCATTTCGTCATATCATATATGATTTTTATAGATAACTATGCATTACAGCTGCAAATATTTGTTATGATAACATTCAATTGTAAAACAATTATCAATAAATGTGAGTGGGTTGATGTATTATCGAACACATCACGTTTTTTAAATACATTATTTTTTAAATATAATATGTTTTTGTTTTTTTCGTCATTGACGGTACACCTGCACTTAAACAAATTTCAAAAGTGTAGATCTTAACAGCAACCAATTCAACATTCCTTACTAAACGTAAATGATATGCAAAATGAAATGCAGTTGATTCATTTCATGATAAAGATGATTCAATCACTTACATCGTCGTCACGAAATGATATTAAAATATTTAACATAATATGGCTTTCTGATTACAGCTTAGCCTGGGTTCCAGTCTGGCTCTTTTTTATGTGCTTCTGTTCGGCAAATCGATATTATCAAAAAGATCGAGTATGAAATAGCGCGTATGTTATGAATAAGCAAAAAACATCAACGCCTGAATCTCAAGCTAATTATAGCTGTGTGATTAAGCATTTAACTGCCTAAAGTTTCAGAGAAATACATTTTAAGTTTAAGCACAACAAAAAAATCGAAATTGTCTAGTAAATGATTAATGCAGGCACTATAGAAATATTTTGATGAACGAAAACATATATTTGACTCTCTAATTTTGACTTTGTTTATATTTAGACAAAGATTGGTATATATACATGTATTAACGTAACTGATAAAGAATACTGAATTAATTTATTGATAAATTCATTGAGTAATATTTTTTTAATTGATAAATAAATAATGAATTCATCAATTGATAATAAATTAATTAGTTATGTTTTATTTAACTATTTATTAAATCATTAAATAATGTATGTGAATTATCTATTTATTTATTTTATTTATTTATTTATTTATTTATTTATTTATTTATTTATTTATTTATTTATTTTATTTTATTTTATTTTATTTATTTTATTTATTTTATTTTATTTATTTTATTTATTTATTTATTTATTTATTTATCTATTTATTTATCTATAATCAAGTAATTTATTTAACAATAAGTTAATGTGGTTACGTTTTTGGTGCTTGAATGTAGTTAAGTCGACTGCACTTGGCCCGTGTTTTTGATTTTGTTCCTCAATATTATCACGGTTTTAAAAGATAAAGGATGTACAATTCAAATTCTCTTTCAGGCCATCATCTATGGGTACACGGCAAAACGTTTGATATGCCGTATTCGCTGGCTGTGTAAACAGCATGAAACTCGTGGAATAGAAGTAATATGAAAAATGCAATGTTAACCCCTGCCGCCACTAAAGCCTAAACAAAATACCAACTTATTAAATACCCTGTACAATGTTGTTTTGTTTTTGTTTTTTTTTAATAGAAAACTCGTTGCTTAAATGATATCGTTATTGAGTGCATAGTACACAAAACAAGTAAACATAAACGCTGATGTTTCAATGTGGTAACTGTAAAATGAAAATGTCTTAAATGTTGGCTTGTAAACGAAGATTATGTTAAGGATACTTAGAAATATCCATTTATTTCTAAAAGCCATTGACATACCAGTCATACCCCATCCAAGAGTAAATGTCTTTGAACACTTGCTATCCAACATTAAAACAGAGCCTGAAAGATACCGTGTATTTGTTGTTTCTTTTCGTGTAGACAAATAGATCCATTTTACATCATTCTGGGGCTATAATTGCCGAAATTATTAGCAGGTCAAAATTTTTTATGCAACATCGATATCTTCCTATAGTGGTAAAAATTTAGACTACAATTTCCTAAAATAAAATTAGATCTACGGCGCTTTGCTTTGTGTTTTTGATCTCTCTAATATTGCAATTATTCGTTAATATCCATAGTAAATTATATTACCATCCATATACTAAATGATATTAGTCAGGTCAATGTATCTATTGGATAGCTCTTTTTTTCTTTTCATAGAAAAGACGGCAAGCCAACAAATCAAATGTCAAATAATAAGAGAGTCAAATAAGCGCCGCGTCAACAGAACCACTTCATAAATATTACAAAAATAATTACCAACCTACTTATTTGATCTGTTTAATAATGATATGTTTACAATATGTCAACCTTTCAATTTTATTGAAAAAAAAACTTGCTTTATAACTTCAATTAATATTGTTCAATGCCAGCTTAGTAAATAAATAAAAAGCAAGAGGTATCTTTAAAAAAGATACTCGGCCAAAGTGAAAGACATAATTAAGAAGAGCAACGTTTTGAAAAATCATGCAATTATTTTTATTTTTATTTTTTTAATTGTGATTTTACAATACAATATTTCACATAAGCTATCCAAAATTGAAATTACATTTAAAATTTCATAGAAATGTACCGCCTACTTATACATTGCTGACAATAAGATATAACTATATGTAAAACGTTCATAAATTGCACGATGTATTTGTTTTCTCCCTTATTATTGGGGTGTTGTTTTTTTTGTTTCTTTTCTTGGGGGGTTGTTGTTGTTGTTTTCTGAGGATATAATTTAACCAAATAATGCATTAAATTTCAACGTTAAACATTATAATTGCTAGATTAATACATGAAGTGTATTTGACAACTTGCAACCTAACTTATCAAAAATAGAGTTATACGAAATGCCTAAAGAATGACCAAAACGGCAAAATTTAAAATGCTGCAGGCTTATTTGAGTGTACTTGTTTATGAACGGGACTGGTAAATGCAAGCTAAAATATACGTCCCCTTGCAAAGGCTAATGCAGAATAAGTCCAACATTGTATGCTTATTTTCTTCACAATAGACGCAAATTAGAATAGTTTCCGAAACTTTTTATCCAATAGAATGTTTTCAATAAGAAATCTGGCTCCACCTTTATATGAGATGGTTTCTGTAATTTTATCTGTAACATAAATTTTCTTCAGGTCAATGGTGTACAAAAGCAGCTATAAACATTGTATAAATACTAGAATGTAAAAAAAAGAAATTAGTTCTATAAAATTTGCGATAACCTCATGATAGTGATCATTGGTGTTTCAACAGCTGCTCATAAGATGAAGCCTTTATCGATGTTAATTTGTCTGTGTTTATGTTTTGTTGGGGGTTATACAAACTCTAGAGAAGATATTTATTTACAGGACATTTTTGACGACATGCAAGACGAATGGACTATGATATACCTGAGTGAACTGTTTTCTCTTTGTCCCAGCACTATTTACTACTGTGCGCAAAAGATCATGCAGGGAAACGCAAGTATAGTGTCATCCAGTTATCCCATCAATAACGAGCACTGTTGTCTTATTTTTGACTGTTTCGATTCCTGTAATGGGCCAAGCAATTGCTCTTATCGTCTACAAAATCTCGATGTCTCTCGGCCAAGACAGTTTTTGAAACAGCTTACATGCATGGACCCTTTTAGATACGGGAATACCGTTTTGGACAAATATAATTTAGAAGATGTTAAACCATATGGATATATAACAGTTTCGTCGTGTCCAGAAAACACAAACATTCAAGAAAGACATTTATGTGAAAATATGACAGACGAAGAAAACCGACCATTGATAGATACCATTCCAGTTACAGCAAATGATGTCCATTTCGCAAACAGGATTTGTGCCTCTTGCAATGATGTGAAGAATGATCATGAATTTTGGGACGTGAAGATAAAGTACACGCTCATATTTTTTCTTAGGGGGCGTGGACGGTAACTTGCACTTTCCAGTACCGTCCATGAACAGGCTCAATCAAACCGAGCCTGCAACATTTTCAATTTTGCCGTGTTGGGCTTTCTTTAGGGATTCTGTATTTATCTATTTTATGATCACATCCGTGTTATTTGTGCCGTGTGGCGGCTGTATAAAGTCTCCCCGTACATTTAATCAATAATGTTATATTTTCGATCCTTGAAGATCGTTCAGCACGACATTATTGTTGTGCTTGTGGTATTTTTAGTTTCAACTTTTCGGCATTTTCTAGTTGGGTGGTTCCAATATTCCTACTTGAATAATGTTGAATCACCCTTAGGTTATGTTGCCTGCTTTTTAAATTTGTCTTTTGACGTCTTATCTGTGATACGCAGGCTTCATAACCTCTGATCCCCTTTCAAAATTCCATTTTATTTAGTTCCGCCCATTGTTTTCTCGTTTAGGGCACACACTTTTTATTACTTGGGGACCATACGCCGCTTTTCATGGAATGGCACGGAAGTGTCACATTGAAGGTTCCATGATAACCGCCGTATGAACACATCTGCGGATGTTTCTAAATTCAAACTTTACTATTTCATGTTTAAATGTTGAATTCTGCTTAAGCCGGTGCTAGGGGGCGTGGACGGTAACTTGCACTTTCCAGTACCGTCCATGAACAGGCTCAATCAAACCGAGCCTGCAACATTTTCAATTTTGCCGTGTTGGGCTTTCTTTAGGGATTCTGTATTTATCTATTTTATTGAAATGTTTAATTTGAACAAGTAATTTTTTTCTAGTATTAAAATGATATTTGTTTGTTTTTTTAGATGTTCAAACACCAGCAGTGAATTAGACATAACATTAGACAACTTGAAACAAGAAGTAAAAAGGCGAGAAGATTGTTTTCTACAATATGTTCCTCATGCACAAACATCAAAAACACCAATGTGCCGGTTACATATAGTAAGATCTTGCAATGTAACAGGTGATTGGGTAATTTACAGCCGTCAAATTGAAGACCTATGCCTTGATCCATTTCTGGATAAACTCCATAAGGTCGGATTTGGCAGGCAAAAAATAAGGTAACATTTTTCGCTATGGCTCGTCAAGAATTGTGACGCAATCTTCGACGAATAATTTAAGCGCCTTCAGCTTTAATTGTCTGTTGGTTGTTTCAAACTAAGTTTTTCATTTATTTTATCTTGGAAAAAGTGTCTCACGACACTTTTAGGCCTTCTTCAAAACGGCGTCCCATGCGTTGAGCTATTTGTTACGCGCTGTGACGTTCGTTGCTAAAATTACAAGATTTGGAAACGAATCGTCCGCTTTATACTTATTTAAATATAGAGTGTGGACCGGTACATTAGAAATATCGAGGGCTTTCTTTATTGTTTATATATTTCATCGTCGGCAAATTTCATTTTCCTTATTATCCTTAATTCTTTTAATTTGACAACTATGAAACAGTTGATCTAAACATACTTAACCTTAATAAAACAACTTGAGGGCCGCTATAATATTTTCAAACTTTGAAATGAAACAGCTTAAGTTTTTTCCATCAAACGCATTATATATTTTGTTTCACATTTTTTCCCCAAGTGTAATAATAGTATTAAAGTGAATTATTTATTTTATCTATATATATGATAACAAGATTTATAGACTAACACTGTTTATCAAAATATGTTCCCCTTTATTAATTTTCTTCAGCTGATACGATAATTATATTTCTAAAAGAAAATGCCAATCACTTCTCACTAGACTGTATTGTAAATTGGATATACAAATGTACAGCAGAAAAGCTGCCTTGGTTAGAAGTTATAAATAGTTAAAACAAAATTCTTCGTATTTTGATTAATTTAAATTTGAATGCATGACATATTCACGAATAAAATATTTATTTTTTACTATTATATACATGTATGTATGAATAAACATTCCAAAATATTAACATTTTAGGTATGACAAAATTTCTATTAAAATCTAATACAGCCATCGGAGTCACAATACAACTTTGATTGCGTTTCTTTTTTCAAGTTTTATGGCAGATTGATTTACATACAGTGCTATATCATTAGCTTGGTTATCATCTGGCAAGCTCTTAACCCATTTTTTTAAACCGTTATTAAACACAGGATTTGGGCTCTGGGCTCCTTGCCGCTGGTTCTTGTTGCTGGGTCGGTTGAGGTTGCGTTCATTGAAAGCCGCCTTTCCTTGCTGATCTTGTTTATCATATTTCTTGCTTTCTTTACAGAAAAGCCGTATTCTTTTTTAACTAATTAGTTTGTCTTTACATAATTTTCTTCAATCAAATGTTTTTCTTTCTTTTTTTTCTTTCAAGTATTATAATCCTTTTCCATCAACAGGTACAAAAACGTTTTCTGTGCCATATGTAATGGCATGTCGGAAATAGATTTTACAGGCTGCACGTATACGTTTGAACCTTCAGATTTGTTTATAGACTTTACAATGGTTATAGCTCTCAGCACAGAGGAAACAATCCAAACCATCGAAGCTGAAAGATGCATCCTTGGACACATCTTCATACCAGTCATTGTAAGTAAAAATGTGTAAGATATTGGAGAAAAAAAACTGAATCTTAGATCCTGTAACTCATTTTTTATGGGTTTTTATCGTAAACATGATGCTAAAATGAAGATTTAACAATATTGTAAGTTCCAAAAAAGCATTATTTGTAAAGATATTACCGAATTTACATTTACATTTACATTTCCCTCCATGTTTGTGGGCCACGATTTGAAATGGATTTATTTGGATGTATGCTCATCACCACTGCATCTGAATTTAGCTTTGAAAAGCCACCATTAAAACTATAATAGTTGATGTAGTTGTAAACAAGACCTGAAAATGAAAATACTGAAGTTGTTCTTAAACATATCAAAAGTTTTATTAATGTCACGGAAGAGTGCGTCAATTTCAAAACGACTTGAATATTTCATCTGCTGACGGCGGCAGTTTTTTTTTGTTCTTTTTTAATTAGCATTGATTACTCTAATCGCATCTTTTATTTTTATATATAATAATGACAATTTTGTTCCGTTATCAACTGTTCTAATCTTCGTTTGAAACTTTCAGCACGACTGTGTGAAAATACATTGCTCCACTCCGTTGGTATTTGATGTTGTACACAAAACCTGTACATCTCCTACACCTCCACATTCTAGAGATCGAGTTAGAATTACTTTATCATTTGAGGTACAACTGAGCGAGATCGTCACATTATCCTCTAGACATGAGTTAGAATCTGCTATCTCTGACAGTTTGTCTATGTTTGACTACAGACCATGTTCACTTTTATTTGCATATTCGCTTCAAAATAACACATGTGAAATGAACAATAATGTCACCGGAAATTTCGATGTAGTTTATATGTTTTTTCAAACCCTAAAAAAAGGAACACTTCACCACAAAGCTTTAGAGTCAAAGAATCGTTTACCCTCAACCAGATCAATTATAATCGATGGAACCAATTTGACAATTGAGTTTCTACGTTTTGAAATGGACCCTAGCTTTATAACAAACGATGATGATTTGCGTCTGAAACAAGAACGGAAATGTATCTATAATCCACACAATAAACACACCGTGGTGATGTTCCCATCTGAGTGTACTGATACTGTTGAGGAAGATCGAATGTACAGTTTAACATATATGGAATGTCCAAGTATTTTGATATCCCTTCACACGTTTGGCATCGAAAGAAACAAGCATGGACTTCATTTCAAGAACACAGACACCTATATACCGTTCAGCGATTTTAAAACTTACAATTCTTCACACGTTAAGGTTTGTCAAAAGAATTTGCTGGCAATGGAAGTGACGTCTGTGGCTGGAAGATTGATATTGAATGCATACGTTAGCGTTCTGCCAATTGTTATAATCCCATGCTTTTCTTTAGATACAAGTACGTATAAAACTCTATCTAAGCGCTAGTAATGTAAACGTTTCTCATTACAAATGCATCCTTGTAATAAAACAAGGATACATTAAAAGATGTATGTGTCTTATCATTCATTATTATTACCGTTATTATCATTAGTATTGTTATGAGCCAGAAAGCTGTCAGTGTTGTGCCATAGTGCTTGATTTACAATCTAATAGTAACCGGTTTTCAGATATATGAGCATCTGTATATTAACGAAATGATAAGTAATCTTAAATCTATCTTGTTAATTTTGGGCATTGCATTCATATTAGTCAAATATATTTACAGACAACATTGGATTTCTTATACAGTACACTCTCGTGGTTAAACTACTTAGAACACATTAATTTGTTTTCATTGAGAAGATAAAACCATAATTATATTTTTTTCATTTTTTTCCCATATGTTCTTTTATATTGTTAACGGGTTTTCAAAATATTGTTTTCATGTAATTGTGTTTTTAAGGCCCATTGGGCTGGGTGTTTACTATTGTAAGTTCATGTATTGTAGGTTCATCGTTTTGTTTGCTTACATATGACTAGGGATGTCACGTTTATCCGTTTAAACGGGTAGGTTGGGTTTTTAGCTGAAAACCGGTTAGAAATTTCAATAAACGATACACGAGATTAGTTTAAAAGACAAAGAGGCGAAAAAGTTTTAAATTGATTGTTAATATTACCTTATTGTTTTACAACAAGATAAGACAATTTGTTTGTATTTTAGCTTTACTCAACAATGTATTTTTTTCCGATCTGATCGTGTACGGTACAACGTTATTTACATATCGGATATGAATTATGATCATTTTGAGTACAAATAAAAAAGAACAAAATGTCATATTTTGTCATAAAAAAAGCAAAGTTAATGTTAAAAATCTAAGGTTTAAATAAGTACGGTCGTTTAAATTAAACGTTTAACACGGTTATTAGGTCACCATCTAAACAGATAGCTTTTTTCTTCTTACCGTGATACCCCTATACATATGACACATTAATAAAATATTTATTTACTTTCACATTCGGAAATAAAACAATCGTTATTCCCGTAAAAATATCATTTCTACAGTAACGTGCAATTCAGTATTTATATTGGTACACATGAAATATGTAATAAAGTGCATGTTCTTTTTCAAAGGCCAATTAAATCTCAGAAATACTTTAATTTTTATTTCTAATAAGCTTTTTTTAATTTTGATATACTTTTATAGTATCTAAATAGTTACTCATTGGCCAAATATCGGAACCATCATTTTCATATGTTGCTTTTGGTAATTAGTACAGTAACAGTGAGTTTGTTCATTGTATGGCAGTCAAATACTGCTTTGGTAACATTTTTCTACTTTATGACACAATTTTCACATCTGATGCTACTTTCTTCACGTAACAAACATCTAATTAAAATTCTCTAAAACTATTATTTCAACATTATAAAATTCCTATTTGACCTTTCTAAAGACGTAAACATTTATTTGTTTCTGGGGTATAATGTGTTTTTTTAAGTTTCTCTGAGTTTTATATAAAAGATGATTTTTTTCTACCGAAATATTCCATAGTAAAACTTTTTTTAATTTAAGAAAGTTAAAGGGGCGATTTTATAAATTCTACATCGAATGAGTGACACAAGTCATTTTATTCAACAGATAAACAAAAGCTTTAACCTAAATTCAACTAAAGTTTTCTTTAAGAGAGCTATGTTAATTTTGTGATATATGCTTCCATTTAGATAATGTTTGCATTCAAAAGAGTTTTCCTATAGAATCACTCGGGTCATGTGATAAAATGCCTCTCAAAATAGTTCTATTCGTTATTTTATGCTTTCAACTCAAGTCTTAGATATTTATACACGAAATATTTTTTCCTTAGTCTGTGTTAGTCTGCTAAATTTGTAAAGGTACAAAAGATGCTATCTTAAACTCGACAAACATGAGATTTTTACGAAAGACCGGTAGGGCCATTTCAACTTCATGAATTCCCGATTTCATCTTCATGAATTCACAATTTAAACTTCGTGAATTCCCGTTTTCAAAATACGGAATTCAAGAATTCACGATTCAGCTTCATGAATTCACGATTTCAACTTCACGAATTCACGATTTCAACTTCATGAATTCACGATTTCAACTTCACGAATTCAACTTCGTGAATTCACGATTTCAACTTCACGAATTCACGATTTCAACTTCACGAATTCACGATTTCAACTTCATGAATTCACGATTTCAACTTCATGAAGTTGAAATGTCCCTACCGGTCTTTCGTAGATTTTCCCATCTTATCCGAGGCTTCGAACAAACTATTACCGTTGTAGCTTCGCGGTGCACAACCGCATTGTCCACAATAGTGTAGTTTTTTAAACAGTTATTACATATACGAGAATAAATTAATTGAATTATGCCAAATTTTGGAAATAATTATCAGACGTGCAAAGTTTTTAATAACGACAACAATGGTCATATTTAATTTGTTTACTAATTAAACAAAGTGTACAGCCAATTGTGTTAGGAAGAACACTTGATCTAGCCATTCCTTTTTCTTATCCTGTGATGGGCAGTAAGTATACTTAAGCTATGAGGTATTCAATTGGGTGTTGTTCTATTCATTTATCTTTGTTTGTTTGTATTTGTTTCACGTTTTTTTTCTCATATGAGTAATAAAAATCAATACTCAATACATAACACACATAATTATCATTGTGTGCAGAAAACGATTGAGACCAAATTGCAAAATGAAACACAAAAGAAATATTAAAATTTTATAATGAACATTTTCCACTGTTAATTTTGCAGTTACACATATATATTGTTGTAAAGTTTCGTTACACTGTATTTTATAAATAAAACTTGCAATCATGTCAAAATAATGGCGGATTACTAAAGAAAAGTCTTTGCTTTTTCTATTTTATTTTTTCAAAATAATAAGTACATGTACAGTAAACTTGCCTATCTAGCAAGGCTGCAAATGGTACCTCTGTCACCGTCTAAAGTATATTAATGTTTGACAATGTAAATCCTTATTGAATGATAAAACTGAAGTAATTATAACGAAACTCGTACATCTTTTAACCATTACTGTAAACACGATCGTCTGTCCAAATAACACTCTTTCAACTGGCTGGACAGAGCATTAATAAATACAGGGAGTGACCCGTATCAATCTTGCACATGATGTAATATTGAACTATCAGTAATTAGAAATACGGGTAAACTATGGAAAAGAGAAAATAGGAATTCCTAAATAAAGTCCAAACACGTTGCAGGTTGGATTTGTTTGGGATGGTCATGGACGGTACTGTCAAGTGCATAACTACCGTACACGTCCCCTAGCACCGGTTTTAGCAGAATTCAACATATAAACATGAAAATAGTGAAATTTTGAATTTAGAAACATCCGCAGATGTGCTCATACGGCGGTTATCATTAACGCTGATGTTGCGACAAAATAGAGAAAATAGGAAATCATAAAGAAAGTCATAAGTGGCAAAACTGAAAATGTTGCAGGCTCGGTTTCAAGTTCACTACCGACCACGCCCCCGGCTTAAGCAGAAGTCAACATTTAAAAATGAAAATGGTGAGATATATCTCTGTGGCCCGATTCCGATCTGGACATCCATACACGTCAGATATTTATTATGAATTATAAATCTGGATTAAACTACGTCTGGCATTGTTTTCTACACATTTCTTTTTTTATTATTATTTCCGTATTGAAATTATACGCATTTTTCCTTTGTAATAGATAGCAAACTATATTATATAGTGTTCACCATATGTTAATTTTATGATTTAAATTGCCCTCTGAGATATATTGTATGCAGTTCAGCCTTGTGACTTTGTATGTTTTATTTATATAACGTTATGGCTTTTGTATTGGTATATATGCAAACTGAGCTGATCTTGTGTAATTCAATTCAATGTTTATTTGGCTTTAACATATATACAATGTTTATCGCCAATACATCTGGCGGCACAATACAAAACAATATATATTTTGAACATGAGAAAAGCATGATAATAACAATTATATACTTTGAACATAAAAACATATAAATTATTTATGACATTACAACAAAGGTTACACAATACATAAATTATTTATAATCATCCTCTTAAAGAAAATGATTGGTATATATATTTAGCTAGCTTGATAATAGTACTGCTTTGAGAACTGTTAAGAAGATTTTTTAACTTGAATAAATTAGGCCAATGACAATAATAATTTGGCAAACATTTGATACGTAATTCTCTATAAAACGGACAAACTAAGAGGAAGTGATATTCATTTTCAATGACATTCATATTACATTTGGTACAAATTCTAAGGTTTCTTTCTATATTTCTATGTCTTCCTTCTTCTATAAGTAAGTTATGTGCAGAGCATCTAAATCTGGTCAAACTAATTCTATGATTTTCATTCTTAACACAAGAAATATATTTTTCTGGTTCAAAATCTGTTTTCAGTAAACAATACGTTTCAAGTTTAGGTTGAGTTCTAAGATCAGAAAACCATTGTTGTAAATATTGGTCATATATGCGTTGTATTACATTTTGGATTTGCACATTAGACAAAGAGACATTATTCCATAGATATGTAAATCCAGTATCATCTAATATTTTTTTAACATTTTTCGACCACATACATATATGATTGCCATGTCTATCACGCATATTAAATAATTTGTACATAATTGAATCTGGACTTTTCGTAATTTTATACCAGTATCGGATAATTCTTATCTTACGTATAATAATTATAGGGAATCTACCTAATTCCCCGTATATTGTAGCATTGGTTGTTTGTTGTCTTACTTGCAATATTTGTTTTATGAATTTCATATGCAGCCGTTCTATATCCGGGGCCTTATGAAACCCCCATATTTCACACCCATAGTTCATAATAGAAGCAATCATGGAATCAAACAACTTAATTTTTTCCGATACAGTCAACGATACAATATCAAATAATGAAGCAAGAGAAAACATGGCTTTCATTGCCTGTTGCGATAAAGATTTTTGAGCCTGTAAAAAACAACCATTGGAAGATAATGTAACTCCAAGATATGTAAATTTTGTGACAATATTAAGTTTACAATTATCATAGAATAAATCTATATTTTCTGGTCTGTTGCCCTTTTTAAAAACCATAACGGTGTAGCGGAGACTCGGCAGAGCCTCGTTACCGCCGAGCTAGATATTCCGGTATATACCGGAAGCTGCTGTAAGATCCTTATCATTAATACTCTATGTCACATTCTGAACGTGGTAATAAAATATTGTATGAATGCTTTACAAGACTTTAGTTTTGTTTATCAAATATTGTAACAACTGAGGTCAACGCCGTTACCAAGAGAGAAAAAGTAGTCTATGGAATGTTTTTATTTGGAATAGGATAATTAAATAACAAGAAATATATTTAATGAATGCTTTATTTTTTGGGGAAATTTTATTACGTTCTGTAACAATATATCCAAGTAATATAATCTGACGCCTTTTCACAACAAGATGTATCAATTTGATGAGAGCTCTGTGTCAATACACCAAAGAAACAAATATTAACTCTGGAAAATTTTCATTGAATGTCACTCATAATAACTCCAGCCTTTTGAAAAAAGAGCACAATTATTTGATTAAATCAGTAAATAACCGAAATGGTAACGTCACAAAATATTCATTTATTTATTTATTTATTTATTTATTTTATTTTATTTATTTATTCATCTATTATTTTATTTATTTATTTATTTATTTATTCTCTTTTATTTCAGTTTTTTATTTAACGATTTTGTTTTCTTAACACATGTTAACAAAATACATAAAATAAGTTACATCACAGAGGCAAGTATACAGCAATTCTTTACAGAATTATGCCACTATAACACTATAAACAGCGTTTTTCTGCATTGTCGTGGTATTTCCTAATTTTAAAGAGTGCCGTGAGATACAGTTCTTGTAAAAAAAGTATAATGTGCACACCACTTAATTATCTCGTGGCCACGATTTAGTAACCCGTGGTAACGACTTAGTATCTCGTGGCCACGACAAAGCATCTCGTGCGCACGACTTAATCATCTCGTGATACGACTTTTGTTCTATGTACTGTAGTATGAATATTTTAGATTAATATATTTTATGTTTAAAATTTATCATGCATGTCGACAGAATATTGAATAAATAAGCAAAGCAATTACATATAATACATGAAATTTGAATACAACAGCAGAAAAATAAAGGATAAAATAAGTACTGAACAATAGAAAATGATATGATTTCAATACATTATTTGACGAGAAACAAAACAAATATGCCCGAATAAATGATCGTGTCGCGTTTCGGCTACAATTTTCGGTCTCTGATTTAAATATTCTTTGTAAGCATTTCAATTTATGTCGCTTTCCTGCACTGTTCCATATATATTATGTTTGTTCTTAGCTGATGATTAAAAAAAATTGTTATCCTTATATAGATAATACAGTGCCATCTATAAATACCTTTACACATTATGTAAACTATGCTTCAATGTTAATTCACAACACTACAGAACATACAGAATAACAGGCATGTATCACTACATAAATACACATGTACGGCTCATACCTGCATTTACCACGTTGGTGAACAGACTAGTTATAAAGTCGACCTCTGTTTTTGCTTGAATTTCATTCTATATTAATACGGCAGATTTTACTACAGGGACAAACGTACGCTCTTCAGAAGTTTTAGAGTTCAAAATAAGACCGGGTGTGGCAAATATCCGCCTCGGTAAAAGGGGGAGGCAAATGTCTCAGGGCAAGACCGAGTTGGCAAATGACCGTTTTCCGTCAGCAATTAATATTCAATCGACAATAGCGTTATGCTTTTAACAGAGAGCTTATGGCAATGTTGCAATAACTTGGCTAAATCCTTGAATAAGTGAAGTTGTCATTAAAATATTTAATTAAATACAAGAAATTCTAAGAAAAATTGCGGCACATTTAAATGAAGCTTGAATGGATTTTTTTTCAAATATGTTGCAACAGTGGAACAAAATTCAATAATTGTCACGGAAGTTAATACTGTTTTTGCGACAGGAAGTAACTACTGTTTTGGTGACAAGAAGAAAAATCCGTTTTAACGACATAGCAGTACTAAACCGGGTTGTTAAGTTTTGAACTGGGCTGGACATTTTTCCTCTTTATAAGTACAAGTTAGGTCAATTTTAGTTACAGAGCAAAAGTCTTTTCTTAGAAATTCCATCAACTGTTGTAATAACTCATTTGGAATATACCACCGTTACTAGCGATTGGGCAAAAACAACATAATTTGAATGTTTTTGAGAATAATGTAAGGTAATCAAAACACGTTTTGTTGTGTTTTGACATATTTTCTAGCGTTTTAAGCATTGGCACATTATTTCTATCATTTCTATCAAAAGTATCGATTTCCTAAACTTATGAATACATAATAATGTATGCGGGATATCAAAAAATTGCAAAACAGCCATATATTTCTAGAGCAAATGAAAAACTGATTATATATCTTCATCTATATATATTTTAGGTGAAAATACTGATATATATTCCATTTTGAGGAACATAATTGGGGCCATTTTAAGTTTACGCTCTTTTTCACTATTTATTCATGTAGCATTTTCAATATTTATTCAAATATCTAATTACTCCCTATTTTGGAACGTTATTTATGTCTTTGTATTTTATTTATGTCTCTGACACTTTTATATAAAATAAGATAATTAACAAGTAATTACAATACTCGGATTCTTTATTTCTTTAGGAATTCTAGTAGGCTCTTGTAACAATATATCCAAGGAGCAATCTGTAATCTTACACCTTTCTTTTTATACAAAAGAGTATCAGTTTGAAATGAACTCTGCCTCTATTTGCCAAAGAAAAATATTCACACTGAACTTCATTAAATGCCACTCATAATAACTCAAATCTATTAAAAAAAAGAAAACATTTAATTGAATGTGCTCTTCGCATTCATACGGTGCCAACTTGCGATTCTACTGCGTTGTTATAAGCTATGATTGCGATCGTACTGTTGGCATTTCGGCATGGGGCTTACAATTGGTATTACAAGAGACTATGTACATTATACATTAAACGGATATCACACATATCTTACACAAAGACAATTTACATGAAAAAGCTACAGAACAGATGATGATAGTTTTGTGAAACAAAGTTCATACAAAACGTTTGCACAAATGGGGCACTAAATAATGTACTAAATAAAAACATTCGACGACCATAACCATTTGACCACGGAGGTCCCTTATTCAATCATTTCTTTCTGGCGTGGGTTCGATCCCCGTGAGATGCTTTGGTAGTTTAGCACGGAGGAAGGTAGTCTAGTACTGGTGTAACTCTCCAGGAACGATGGTTAGGAAACTACCCGCCTATATGACTCAAATACTGTTGAGAAAAGGCGTAAAATAAAACAAACAAACAAACAAACAAAAAACAATTCAACCATTTGTCATCATTTGTAAGAATCAAGGTGAATATATAATCTTAAAAATGAACCACTTGTTGACACAATCCTGACAAACATGTGGCTGCAAATCAACTTTACTTCTGATGTTGTCATCTCATCGACTTAAATGAAAGTGCTGTCTCAAAAAATAGCATTTCCTCTAAGACAATAAGGGACAATATCCTTACGCCTAGTGTATAATAAATTAATGCATGTATGTTAAAATAGTTAGTCTGTTTCCGATCCAATTTCCGAACAGAAAATTTAAAAATACTTTGTTTGCGCATGCTCATTCCACTCAAATTCAAGAAGAAGAAAAATAACACTGAAAATCGCAAATAATTATTTAATATCAAAATAAAAATAACAAATATATTTTCATACTTTTTCACACTTTTTCAAACTTTTTTGAGGATATTTTTAGCTAGATATGTTTTAAATTTGTTTCAATGAAAGTAAATGAATTACTAATTTGAAATAACTAACGTGAAATGTTCATGCAAATGAAACTACGCAATTTTTGGGTTATGATTTTTTTTATATCAATATAATTTGCGTTCACAAATAGGTTTTATATCAATATAATTTTCGTTCACAAATAGATTTTATAACATTACTACAATTTCTATTGTGCCATTTGAAATTAGGATTGTTAATTCCTACACAAACACGTGCGACATGACTCGAAAAGCTCGGTTGCGTTGAGTCCCAGTCGGCCCTGGTGTTAATCAGCTCCTTGCAGTCTACCCAGGAGAATTGCCTGGTTTCCTCGAAATCACGTGCTCCTATCCAAAAGCTCGAGTGATTGTAAACTGTAAATTAAATTAGAAAACAATTGAAAGCCTAACTGCTCAAAGCTAGTGATTGTATTTTAAATCCGACCAGTTAGATCATATGCAAAACCACAACTCAAATCAACATAACAGTAAATACATACATGTATATACCGAGGACGAGGAAAGAAAACTAAGATTATGCTAAGACCAAGATATATTTGTGATAAAATGAAACACAGAATCTAAGAGAAAATAAGCTTTATATGATTCCAATAGAATCATTTTTGTACTCCAACAATGTTAAGTAACCTCTTTAATTCAAACCAATTATATTTTACATGTACTTTGTTTCGTCGGGAACAATAAGAATGTGATATGGTTCTTTTACTCGGAAAATGAAAACGGTGCTAGACGGAGTACATTTATTTTTGGTTTTTACGTCGCACCAACAGAGTATAGCTCATATTGCGACCTTCCACCTTAGGAAGACCTCAGGTGCCCTTTTTTGTACATTATTTCAGGCACAAACGGCTGCCTGAGTATTACCACCTACGTTCCGTAAGGTAGCTGAAAAGTTACACTTAGAATCCGACGAAGCTTGCGCGGCTCGAACCAACAGCGGTGAGAGGTTTGAAGTCAACGACTTGAACCACTCGACCACTCCAGATGAAGTAAGTATCATAGTGATTAAATCATCATACATATTTTTAGACTCTAAAATAAACGAGGCTTAATTGATACGACTGATTTAAATATTCAATCATTCATATTTAGAGATCACTGGATGTACACGGAGCAGACTGGTGAATAAGATGCATGATTTACTGCGGAATGACACGACTTATTTTGCGAGTTGTCAATAAAAACACTAGTACAAATAAATATTCACATACACCAGCTTTACACTTCATGACCCAATTTTAATTTCTGGCTTTGTTGAAAACAATTCTATTTACATTTTCTTCAAATGAAAAGACAATGTTTTCTTATCTCCGTATACAAATAATGGACTGTGCAACTGTCTATAGTTTACCAAGATTTAATTTCGTGGAACCAGGCTAAACTAAAGGGGTTCAACTGACATCTGCGTAAGAGCTGTTGCAGTGCACTGTCATAAAATATCTAAATTTTTCAATATATCCATTTGTTGACTTAAAAAAACTAGGCATCTGGTTCGTTTTGATAAAAAAAAAATCTTCTAAAGTTTAGTATTTTTTAGATGATTTCGATAGTGCTGTGCGGACATTGTTCTGGTTTCAAATTCTTAAATAGCCGCCTTTTATATGGTAAAGAGAGGTCATACGTGTGCTGTTTTACTTTAGTATGATTTCGTAACTCAATGCCACACATTTTAAAATTGAAAACAGGAAGACTAGTCGTCAAAATTATATAAATCTATTATCCTATGAAGTATACCAGAATTGCAACGAGGCTTTATTGCATCTTTTTGATAATTATACCCCGTCTTCAATATATACAGAGCTAGTATACCATAATTCTAAATGACATATTTTTTACTCCATTTATTATGGCATTGAAATAATTATGCAAATATTCTAAGGATTTATAACATGCATGCTGTAACATTACAATAACAAACAATAGCGTCCGTGGCCGAGTCGCTAAGGTTGTGGACTTCAAACTACTTGCCCCTTACCGCTGTGGGTTCAAATCCCGACAGGGACTTTGGATTCTTTCATGTGAGGAAGCTTTCCAGCTAGCTTACGGAACGTCGGTGGTTCTACTTAGGTTTCCGTTCGTGCCTGAAATAATGCACGGAAGGACACCAGAGGTCATCCTACACCAGTAAAGCTGGAACGTCGCCATATGACCTATACTTTGTCGGTGTGACGTAAAACCCAATCAAACAAACAAACAAAACCAAACAATACTTCAACATGAAATATGGAAAAAATACAAATTCGGTATGCTTACTGGACTTTTCGAGATAGTGTCTAATCAAATTGGCTTTATGATGATCGTCAAGGACAACAAGATCACCCCCTTCATGTTTGCATATTTTTCGGGCGGCGTCCCAGGTGCTGTGGTTTTTCACAAAATGAACGCAGAGACGGGTACTGTGTTTATCCGTGCGTAATAAGAAATAACCGTCACCCTCGCAATGATTGTGATTATTGTGGTGCGGGACTGTACAAGTTGGTTTCTTCGTTGTTGTAGTAGTAGTAGCAGTGGTGGTGGTGGTTGGAGTAGTAGTAGAAGAAGTGGAAGTAGGGGACACTTCCTTGGTTGCTAAGGAAAGAAATGTTTCTTTTGTTTAGTTCACTCTTTATACTCATAAAAAAGACTGCCTAACTTTTTTGTCCTACTTCATAACAATACGGAATGTAAGCTTAGTAAATTAAATGAAACAAAATAGACCATAAATAATCATAGGGATTACAATTTAAATATAGCTGGCATTGTAAAAAGTTTTTGTTTATTGCTTTGTGGAAGTCTGCTGAAGAATTTTTATTTAAAACAATTTGTTTTTATATTAAAAAAGGAATGAACATTTGTATGATGAACTTGTACGTAAAGAAAAAGAACAACAATTGATGTAATTAGTAGCAAATACTAGTATAAGACGAAAACTTTAAATATACATTTTCTTAGTCATCTTAAAAGATAAATAATAATGTTTTGCAATGCTTTTTTGTACGACAATTAAACAGCATATGTACGCTGTGTTAAAGAATTTATAAATTGTTGAGTCTTCATATGGAAATTGGTCTTCAGTATAACTCAGGTCGAATTCAACTATAAAAAACCCCAGCTTGATATGATGGGGGATATGATGAAATAGCAGAATGTGCAATAGAATTAATGTAAACATATTTGTCACATCCTTTACGACAAAATAAATGTAATTTATGGTTAGTTTTGCCTATAAGAAGTTCATATATATTGATTGGTGAAAAACATGTAGCTAGTTTGCATTACTCAGTAAACAATTATACAAAAAAAAAAAACTTGCGAATCTTAGAAATACAAAATAAATCAATGTAGGTCTACGAAAATGCACGTTGTTGGTGGTGGTATCGGTAGTTTTTACCCCGGAAGTTCCGAACACGGCAGTAAGCCTCATTGAATTTTAGACACCGCATCCTTTCTGGACAAGCTGTCTTGCAGTTTACCTAATTTTCGCAAGGCAATGAAACTTCTGTACATACCAGATCAGAAGTACAGTGCGAATGACTGTAGAAAGAATTTCATGATCAATTCATGATCAATCACAACGAAAGTGACCTGCACCGTCCGGGAATCGAACTCGGGTCGTCCGATTCACAGTTCAATGCTCTACCTATTGAGCTAACCGGACTGCACTTCATTATTTCGAGAACAGGCCTTGCTAACTTTTTTTGTTAAATCTTGTAAGCTATATACTTACTTTTAGGAGAAGAATGTGTTGGTATTATATAGGTTGATGTTAAGTTCCGTAGAATGCCACATTTGTCGTTACAAAAATCTGTCTTGCAACAATAGGGTGTACAATCAGTTCTTCCGTCTGTACGAAGTAGCTCGTCACATTTCTGGAATTTACAAATTTTTGTAGTGATCTTCCAAGTCCAATTCAGTGATCGCTATATATATATGCCTTTTTTTAATTACATATTTTTAACTTAGTCTATACCCACCTTTGATTCCGTTGATTAAAAACTATTATCCAGATTCTAAATGGTGTAATTATAGAAAAAATATGCCTTTTTGTCTATTACCAATGTCTAACTTGGTTAACAAAATGAGAACTATACACCAATGTTATGTTAATATCACGGTTTAGAACTGTTCATTATTAAGGGGAGAAGATGTGTAAGCGGCCGGATAGCTCAGTCGGTAGAGCCAAAGAACGGTATATCCCGGGTTCGAGTCCCGGTCAGGCTGCACATGTTTCTCACCCTGTGACATTAAATTAGTTTTCTGTAAAGAAATGTTTGACATTTATTTTTATTACGTAAACTAAATTTTATAAATATTGTTACTATTATAAAGCTTTTATATCTATTGTATAACGCTGCCTAGAAATAGATTTCTACAACAGTAACTAATATAATGTTTAACTATTTTCTGTGAAGACTTAAGACTTGTATGACGCTGAAGTTTATTATTAATGTGCCGTGAGCTAAGTATATTCCAATAACTTACCGACTGCCTTGCGCAGGAACTTCTAAAAATAGTTTCCGGCAGACCAGCGAAGTCGCTCGGAGAATACAAAAGACAAACCTGGAGATGGTTCAAAAAGATCTATTAAGGGCAGAGTATATATATCAACTAATTGATAGACACCATTAAAATACAATTAAGCTTTAACTACATTATAACCATTAATTAACGTTGTTATCTAAAAAGTTTTAAAATTATTTTATGATGGATTCCATTATCTTTCATAAACAGACACAATAAAACTGTCTATATTTTCTATCTTTTTTTTTTCTTTTTTTTTTCTTCTTTTTTTCCCTTGCTACTGGTGCTGGTGCTGGTTTGGTAGTTTTCACTCCGGATCACGGCAGTAAGCCAAATTGAATTTAACATTGCACAGTTCAGCCACCGCTACGTTCCGGCCAGTTTACCAGTACTAGTTACCGTCACTTCCGCAAGGAACTGAAACTTCTGTACATGCTAGAGTGGAGGTACAGTGAAAAACACCGTCAAAGAAGAGATTTCATGATCAATCACAACAAAAGTGACCTGCACCGTCCGGGGATCGAACTCGGGTCGCCCGATTGACAGTCCAACGCCTTATCAATTGAGCTAACTGGGCGGCTTCTGTTTTCCTTGCTCCCGATAGATTACCTTTTTCAAGAATTTTTCAGCTTGTTTTGTTCACTTCTTTTGTTGTTTACTGTATTATATATCTATACCGAGAATTTGATGTTCCAAGTATATGGCAGCTTTAAAAAAATAAATGATTACATTTATGTGAAAAAAATAACTACAAGGCAATGAAAATGATAATAAAGTAAACAGAATGTGATTGTTGAAATGTTAATTAGGTAATGATTTTCTTACTTCGTTCTGTAGACAAACAGCTGCGTTGCTGCATGCTGTGGGGTCCAGGACGGCGTCGCAATGAAAACAATATGGACCTCTTTGATCAAACGGTACAGCTGTCAAGATATGCAAAAATGATCATAGTGCATAATATCTAAAAATTCATTGGAGAAGCTAATCATTTTCTATTATGTACTCATGGTGTTTTTTTCTTATAGAGCTGCACTATTGTTGTTTTTTGTTGTTGTTTTTTCGGGGGGGAGGGGGTGTTTTGCTAGAAAAAGATTAAATCCATTAAAAAATTCAACAGTATTATTGTAATGACAATATCATTATGATAGTGTGTGTATTAATTCTTATGAAAATTGTTATCATCTATACAATACAAAATACAAAAGTGGAATCATGTTCGAGAGGATGGACACCATGGCTATGGTCAATCCTGATGCAATTGCGTGGTTTTAAAGCGATAATAACTAATTCTGTTTCATCTATTTTATCAGTGGCATTTTTATATTCTTATTTAAATGAATCATTTACTAGGTAGGAGATGTGTTTCCATTTAAAAAATTCCGTTTCGGCACTTTTCTTCCATCTCTAAAATAGGAGAGTTACACCACAAGAATGATTTGAGATTCTTTGAAAATAATCTCGTGGAAAATTGAAAACTCCAGGATTTTTCATCCGTGGCAATTTTGACAGCTTGTCATGCATTAAGGTTTTAAATGTTTTAACAGCGTTATTTAGATACATTTATTCCAGTAATGTTTGTAATAAACGTCAGATCGACACATCGTATACCTTTTGTTCCACATCCCTGGTTGTTACAAAAATCACCAGCACAGCATTCGACACAGGTTGAAATATCGGTGTTACTTCGAACTGAAATGTTGCTAAATGTCGATCCAAAATTCTGGCCACTAACAATAGTACAACGCTGTAAAATTTATAAAATGATGACTTTATATACTAGTAAATATATTTTATTAGCAAGTATCGAGATATAAACACAGATAGAACAACTAATCTACGAGAAAATAGCCATGAATATGTTACCCTATCGTGGCTATTTTCTCGTAGATTAGTCATCGAATTTAGCACTAGCCCGGTGGCCCATGGCCAGTGAAAATTAGTTCGGGCCAGTGTTAATTTTAAGAAAATTTAGTTAAATATATACAGTAGTAGAAATAAAATTCAAAACTGGAATTCGGATTAGTAAATTCAAAATCTTAAATTCAATAACTGCATGTAAATAGTTTCTTGAGAGTAAATGGTATTAGTGAAAGCAATGCTATAGGGAGGGAGAACAATATGGACTTGATATGGATGTTTGGGACTAAGAACATGAAAAAGAGGCTAGATGGATTACGTCGTAGATTTATTATGGTTTCTGTACAAGGTTGAATTGATGGATCCAATAATGAATTATATTGGAGGCTCGCACCCGTGCAGAAATTCATTGGTTACATTTTATATGTGTTGAAACAAGCATAATTATATATTGTACCATTATGGAGAGATTATTTCACAAAGCCACTTGTAAAAGTATATTTTACCAGTTTCGTCCCCTGTGACAATTAACCTTAGGTCGCGATCTTTGAACCTAGTCAATAAGGCCGAGGCTTTTTTCAACACGCTCACATTTCTGGTCAGAATTTAGCAAAGGCGGGATCCAACGGGCGCAAACTTTCCTTAACTTCAACTTTTCTTCAAGATGGAAAACCTCATATGACAAACTAAGGCCTGATATGTCTCTTATTTCCTCCACGGTATATCTTACATCTTCATCAACTTTGGCTTTAACAGTGCTATTAATGTCTTTCAGAGCTAGCGGCAATTGACCGCCGAGGACGGGGATAATCCTTAACATTAGTTCTACCATCCTTAAACATTAACACCCACCTGAAATTCTCTTGAAACTAAATTTAAATCTGTTTTTTATTTCTGACGCGCATATACCCAATAATCAACGAATTTTTCAATAAGCTCTTTGCACAATGCAACTCAACCATGTTTACAACCAGGTTACAAAAACCACATGTATATACATGACCAGCTGAAATTTTATTGCACGTGCAAATCGTGCGGAAATAGACTGTTGGTTAGAAAAATCAATAATCTTTCCAACGGTGTATTATACATGTATTTTCACGTGCAAATCATGGTTAAATTGAGTTGCTGCCACTAATTGAAATATACTCCTCGTATAAGTTTAAACAGTGGATAATGTTTGATAAGTATAGGATAGATCATGAGTACCAGTTGGATGTGAGATTTATCAACGAGCGAAGCGAGTTGATAAATCTCACATCCAACTGGTACGAGCGATCTATCTGACTTAGACCACAGGTAGTTTTCTCTGTTTAAGGTGAAGATTTAATATGCGTAAACGATTTTTTTCTCCGAGAATTACATCCAAATATTTCTTACTTAATCTATTTGGCCTTATTGTAGGCAAAAAAAGCACGAGAAAATGGCATAATTCATGTTCTTTCATAAGTTACTGTATACACAATCTTATGAATGATAAATTTCACATTCTATCACAAAGATGCAGTAAGAAGAAATTTGGGAAGAATTTAACGTTTCTGAATGTGATATTATTACAATTTTGCAAGTTGAGAGATTTTGTTGTTATTCCTGTTGATTCTTCATTTAAATGTTTAAATGACATTACACCGTACACAGCGCTTGAATATGAAGTCAAGAAGCAAAACTGCTTACCGAAAAATACTCTTAGACAGAAATCATGGACGATGGCTGCTTCTCAAGAGTGGGCTCTTGGAGAAACGGGCAGGTAACTTTCATTTAACGTTTTACTTAATGCTTAAACAACCCTAGGGTTCAGGATATTGATTGGTTGTCCGGCTGAAGTTGAAAATATTTTAATTGACATATAGATTCGTGTTTTTGTTGTATGCTTTATATACATCCTGCATTGTCTTTTTTACCTCATTCACAACTAAAAAATATTTCAAACGTCCCTCTGAAGCCTTAAAGCATAGCATTGCCTTAGCGTTGCAAACGCAGTCCAGTCACCGTTCGGAAACTCCACCCCCTGCCCACCAGTGGAATCCCCTCATCCCAAACCGAAAATGAATGTACATCTACAGTGTCTGCTATTAAGAGTGAGCCGGGCATAATGCACAAGGCACAGTGCCTAAAAATATTAGCACAAAAGCGGTCGTAAAATGTAGATACATATATAGATTTAAATAGATTGGTAAACGCATTTCATTTCATTATTGCTTGTTTTTTCTTATTTACAAATACAGTAACTATTCTTGTAAAATGATGAACTGACGAAATAAATTGGTCAAAGGACAATTGCTATCTGTTATTTTTTAAGAAGGGAATTACACTATGAACTTTACTATATACTTATAAATTTTCCCCGCATAAAGTGTGCACATAACGAGTTTTTTTCTTTTCAGTTGAATACAAACATGATAGTTATATCAAACACTTTACTGTGATGTGTGGGATATATCAAACACTTTTAAACTTCTCTGATTGGCCGAGAGAAAACAGCTGTGGTCTAATTAAACTATACAAAAACCTAATTGTTTTCGTGTGTTTTCTTATTACCTGCCGGGGCAAGCAACCAGTGCTATAAACAATACTTCCACTTGTAGTTACATATTGTTCTGTGAAACAATGCTGAAAACACAATATATGAGCCGCGCCATGACAAAACCAACATGTGTGCGTTTGCAACCAGCATGGATCCAGACCAGCCTGTGCATCCGCGAAGTCTGATCAGTATCCATGCTTTTCACTTACCAACCCTATTACAAGTAGAAAATAACCGCCTCGGTGGTCGAGGGGTTAGAGTCGATGACTTCTAATCCAGTTACCTCTCTGGCGTGGGTTCGATCCCCGGGAGATGCTTTGGTAGTTTAGCACGGAGGAAGGTAGTCTAGTACTGGTGTAACTCTCCAGGAACGATGGTTAGGAAACTACCTGCTAAATGACTGAAATACTGTTGGGAAAAGGCGTAAAATGAAACAAACAAGCAAACAAGTAGAAAACTGATAGCGAACATCATGGATCCTGATCAGACTGCGCAAATGCACCATGTTGGTTTTGTCATGGAGAGGCTCATATGTGAAATACAAATGTATCTTATTTCAAACTAAGAATAAATGCTATTAATTTTTATTAAAATGCATTGCTGCTTTTTGTTGGATAAGTTTATTTATCACACCGAAACTGTAATTATTATGGTTATTAAAATCAAAGGCAATATTCATCTTTATATTCAGGCTGTAGAACAAAAACCTCAGATGCCATTTTTTTGGCATTATTTCAGTCTTTAACAGCAGGCATCTGAGTAAATTATCTGCGTCATTTACTCGTTCATCAATATGAAAAACTTCCTTTACATTAGACAATTCTCAACCCAATCGCAACTTTTCGGCCCTTTCCGTCAGTCTTCGGATAAGGATAGATAATGGCCGAGGATCACTCCAACGGACTGAAGAAGGCAGTTTTAAACTATCCTTTTAACATATACTCGGCTATGGAAATATAACTACGGATATGTTAAGTTATACATGTATTTTAACACAATTACATTGATTCTCAATGTAAAATCCTGAACAATTTACACCAATGACAGAAAATAGTAAAAAGTTATAGACAAATTCACCTCGTCCGAATTGCAGTCAACAAGTTTTGAGCAAGCCCTTGGATAAGGAATATTCTGACATTCGAAACAGCGAGTAGCGACATCTAAAATTATCATAAAATTAATTATTTTCGTATAATAACTGTATAACTATATGTGTTCAAACATTTTTTATCAGGACAACTTCTGACGGTGAAAATAGTAACTCTTTATATCTACCTGGTAAACGGATAGAAACGTTTAGAATAAAAAAAAGGGTTAAGATTCATGTATAGCCAGGAAATATGTCTATCAAACATTTCACGTAAAAAACTTCATTATTTCTATTTTTGAAACCATACAAAATAGTTACATTGATAGTAAAATGGTCTTGGTCTTAGAAGATGTCATATTTATTTTGTCATTTCTTTAAGACCTGCTTCTTAAGGTTTTCAGAATATTCAAATCTGTGTGAAATCAACACCTTTGTCGCAGAAACAATTATATTATCAGGATCAGTGAGTACTTGCGTTATCATATATGTAAGTTTTTCTGAACGTCAAAAAAACAAGAAACATTATTCTTAAAGGAACTCCACTGAGGTCCAAAAGCATAAAAACAAATATCCTAATGTCTTGCATAAATCAACTGGGACACTTAAAACAGAAAAATATGTAAAGGATTATGAAGATGTACATGTATACTCAAAAAAAATAATTGATAAACCTTTTTTGTGCTATTCTTATGTCGATTTGAGAGCAAAGCGTTGCAACGCTTTTCAATTTCGGGTCGTTTAACAATAAGAACAGAACAGAACAAAACAAAAACTTTATTTTCAGACTTGTACAAAATACATTTAAACATGAATATTTCTTTTAGAAAAAACGGAGAAAGCGAATTATCTTAAATTTGGCACATCAAATGGATAATTAATCTCAACAAAATATTTCCAGTTCTGTCATGTCAAAAAAACCTCAATGGAGTCCCTTTAAACACAAAATGTACTTAAAGTCAAACAAGTAACTTCGCCGTTTAAAGTTTAACTGATTAACTTTAGTTCTAAACTGTACAAATTGACAAAGACGTAGATCTAAAAAGAATCTGTTAAAAATCAAATAAAAAAACAACAATACCTTGATGCAACAAAGAATATAAAATATGTAACAATAAGAACTGCCTCGTTCCACATATCATTTCCATAATTAGTATATCTGACCGCAAACATGGAGTATTAACATGTCACACGGTTTATAGATTGGAAATAGATAAGGGGTTTTATAAATCACTGTATATAAACGTGTTCTACTCACACTTAGTACGTTTATGAATATATACGTTGGCTCATAACATGATACAACAATTATTATCAAGTATTCTGAATGGTAACAACACGACTAATTTAGTCAGTGGTAGCACCGTTACGGATAATTATTGTTAAACAAATAAACTTAAAACATATTAAAATACACAAATATATATTACGGATATGTATTGTTAAAATATTCAACTTTTAACCTATTGAAACACACATACATATTCAGAACTAAATCTGCTCATGTCTTTTTCAAGTTTTATCGTCAGAAATGACTTCATTCAAACTTAAAAGAGTTCCACTGAGGGTGGCATGAAAAAAGCATGAAAAACATAAAATTTAATATAGGAGGGTATTTTCTGAAAATAAAACCCATCTAATATTCTTACGACGATCGATGGGGGAACATTCAACAAAAACTGTGCAATGTAGTTATTCAGAAGAAATACACTCAGAAATGAATCTAAAATAGTTATGTGTGCGTGCGTGTGCGCGCGCGTGTGTGTGATTCTTGTTCTGGTTTGATTAAAAAGCGGTTTAAACGCTTCTCTTATTGGGTCATCTTACTTAAATCAATCACTATGATTTCTATTGAAAGAAATTATCTGAAAATTTGTACACAATTCCTCGGTAAAGGCCTGCATCAAATGATTGAATAAACCCAGTATGTTTAAATAAAATAAGCTAGATGGAATCCTATTAAGCCAAGCAATTTATTTGTTAGTTAAAGTAATTGACACGATTGCGAAAATGAGGACGATACCCTCCCTCAATCCTGTGAGTTAAACTAATTATAAGAAAGCTGTCCAGTCATTTATTTCTTTGGTTTGATCGTTTATGAAGATTTTTCTACAAACAAATAAGCTATTTGTCTACCAGTAATTTTTGGTCGTTGGCTTTTAAGCCACGTCGACACTGTAAAAGTCATACGCTGATTTTTCGGCTTTGGTACTTACAAGCCGGCACTTGAGTAGAACTACAAACCTTCGATAAGCTACACGAATAGCTTTCTCACATTCCAGCGGTGAAATTTATTTAAGTTCAGCGACGTTAAGCATTCGGGCAGTGAGGCCAATATACATTAATACATACTTGTAACAACTTTATCATATTTCAGAGATGTACAGCTTATAAAGCCACATACGGGACACAACAAGCTCACTACACATATGCATTACCAATCTAATCTGTCGGAGTGAATACAATGCTCCTGTGACACTGAAAACAAGTGGTCGAGCTCATTTTCCAAAGATGCCAATACACACGAGACATGGCCTAAAAGCTCTAGAACAGACTTATGAGAACTATTGGCCTTGGATACTGACCTCCAATTATGATCAGTGTGTCAAGTTTTAACCCTTTCCCTCATGAGCATATTGTGAAAAACGGCCGTTTTCACTGAAAAGCCTCCTGTTACAAGTTCAAACTGCTATGAAACTATGGAAAATGCTTCAATTCTAATCAAACTTGGCACAAATGTTGACTGGACCATTGCCTTTGTTACGACATGCTAATCTTAAATTTCCTGTTAACATGGCAACGAGGGACATCTCAAAATTGCCAAAAATCACTATTTTGCCTCGATTTTTTCCATCAAAATTTATTTCAAAGTGCTGCAACTTCTCAAGGGATTGAGATAGAGTCAAAGGCGATGAGGGGGACTCCGCCCCCTTCAAACCCCCCAAACGGAAGGGGGCACATCCCCCTTCTGGCAACCCCCTGATGTATCTTTTGGATGGGGGCGGCGCCGAAAAAGTGCTCACTTTTTTAGTAACATTTCTCAAACGAGAACATGTGTTTGGGGCCCAAGTAGGACATTTTTTCACTATTCCAGGCCTAAAAAAGGAGGGGGGGGGGGGGTCGAAAGTGCGTTTTAAGTTTTCGCGTATATATGAGGTAAAGGGTTAATAAATACCTTTAGTAGTTTTGAAGACTTATGTTGCATAAAAAATTTAACCAGATTTCTTTTAAGTTCAAGTGTCATAATTCAGTCAAAATATATGCTCAGGTTATGAGAACCTTATACATGTATGACTTCCAATAGGTGTCTAATCACTGGGGTAAGCAGGATAACCCCACTATTCTTCAAATAGTCCAGTTAAAATAACAAAACAAAATAAATAACAAGTCATTAAAATATGTTTGTATTTTTTTTACTTTTTATAAAATGAATGTAACATATTCAATTTAGAAAAACCAGCATGTCATTTTGTATATAAATGCAGTATTTTATTCTATGTAAATGAGATGATTATGAAAGAAGCTGAGTAACTTCAAGAATTGAATGAGAATAAATTTATACAGGAAAAAAATATTTAAAACAATTCAAAGGTGCTGCACGGAAGTCCAAAAGCAAAAATAGATAAAAACTTTCCAATTCTTACATAGATGAACTGTGGCATACAACGTAGAAAATAATTGCCCATGATAATAAAGGAATATACATGAACTCAGAATAAATTGAAAATTGACTTCTTGTGGGATTCTTTCCAAATTTGTGTAAAAAGTGTTTAAAATGCTTTTCATTTTTGGGCATTCTTCACAATTATATTATGGAAAAGGGGAGTCAACTTTTCCACACAAGTCCAGACCTACATCAAATGCTACACAAGTATCTAGAGCTGTCATCAATAGAGACAATATCGATGTATCGTTGATATTTTTCTTTCTATCAAAAATTAATACACATTTAACAAAATCCTTAATTTTGACTAATGTCTAGAAATGAAAATTAACCCAAAACATATACAGAAGCAGTTATCTATGTCTAACATTATGCTGTTATTATATAGACTAAGTGGAAATATTTCACAGCAATGATGACAAAAAATAAAGTGTGGAAAAAAATATCATGCTATGAGCTTTTATAAACAAGACACTGAAATTGTCATCTGTTATTGATATATAGTTGATATGCTTTGCACTGAATCAATGACATCTCTACAATTTTTGAAAAATGATTTCCAGACCCATCATGTTAATAAACCTCAGTCGAGTCCCTTTATATCAAATACTGGAATGGTTTGTGTTGTAATGTTATCTGATTGGATCATGTATCAACTTCTCTATAACATACATAAACTTGAATCTGCTTATCAACATGACAGCCTTAAAGTCACATGCCTCCAGATAAGTAAAATAAATTTACAAAAAAAAACTACCTCAAAATTTTTAGAGAGAAAAAGTATTTTATGGTTTAAGACAATTGTACAAACATTCACAATCCTGGTAAAGTTTTTGAAGGTACATCTTTATATGCAAAATATACATTTTATGTCACTAAATTGTACCTTACTATTGTATATCAGTTTTCCCTTTATCACTTTATCTAAACTTATTGTTCATTGTCTTCCATAAAAGTGTTACTGTAGTTTTATTTATAAATACATAATACATAAATAAGAAGAAAAAGCATCTATCATAAGTACATTCCTATTACACTTATTTTATTCTTGTTAAAATCAATGTCCTGGGTAAATATATCATTATTATAGTAATTAAAGCTTTGGCAGTGAAAGGGTCACAAGTTTTTCTATTTTCTGTGGCATCAATCTATTACATTTTTTATTGTGAAAAGATGTGAATCTGGCATTTTGGAATTTTGAAGGAGCCTTCCTCAAATTGTGAAGGAGCCTTCCTCAAATTGTGCATGGGCTTTTATATGGACCCTCAGCGCTTATGTAGTGAAAAAATTAGCACTATGATAACATAGTACAGAAACAAACAATAATATAACCTAAAATTCATGGATTTTATCAGTTACAATCAATACATTCCTTTAAAATGAAACATTGATTTTAGGCTAAAATGTTTTGGCCATAAAAATTAAAAGATAAAATACCTATTAAAACTATAATGTAACAAAATGAGACAAAACAATACAGAACAAAACAAGCACCTTGCCATATCATATCTAGCACCACATCTATAATAAGGCACATTAAAAAATAATCAATTTAATTGTCACATACTTAATATTTTCCAAGATCAATTTTATCACATTAGCACATGGTGTCTTTTCACTATACAAATATAGTTTAAATATTTTTGCAATTTGAGACCCAGTAATGTATGTAATATTGGATCACATCAAGGGCAGCTTCAAATTTGGTAAATCTGTCACCAGATAATCTTGTACAGGTTGAATCTTGTATAACGTCAAACTGTCTAAAATCCACTCTCGTGTCAATGTGACAATACCATGTTTTTTGTACATCTCTGCAACAACAAACAAATACATAACAAAATGATTTTTCCTTCAGTTAAAAGTCATCAATATCAAAAATCTACTTTCTTTTATTGATAGGTTAGATTAAAAGTCACACCTAAACAGTTAATGTTATTCAGCCGGTTCTAGGCTTTACTGGTGGAGAAAGACCTCAAGTGCATTATTTCAGGTAGAGAGTAGAACCACCAACATTCTTTTACCTAGCTGGATAGCTTCCTCACATAAAAGAATCAAGTCCTTGGCAGGATTCCAACCCACAGCTGTTAGGGGCAAGTGTTTTACAGGCAGCCACTATAACCACTCGCCAACAGAGGCTCCCCCCATCTACATCAAGAATATTTCTTACAATGCAACCTTACACTATAAGATATAGCTTATGGGTGGACTAGAAAGACTGTTGTATTGTACTAACTCTTTCTAGAATCTACATCCACTTTACTTTTATAAAGAAAGGATGGACAGATTGACACTTATATAAAGAAAGGATGGACAGATGGACACTTTTATAAAGAAAGGATGGACAGATGGACAAACAGACAAATAAATGTGACATCTGAAAATTTTGGCACCATAAATAGGAAGCTGTTACCTCTGGCATGCTTAACAATAGACTGGACATCTTCTTCGTCATCATCTATATCAGTACACGAGATAACAAACTGGGTTCTCTTGCCTTTACTGAGCTTCACAATATCCATAACTTCTCCTCCGCATGTTTCTATCAGATCACACATTGAATCTGCAAAGAAAATTGACCTTTTAAGTGTTAAGTCAGTCAAACACTGTAAAGATCATATGGCCATTTTCCTGCTTTACTGGTGGAAGAATACTTCAAGTGCCTCTCTGTGCATTATTTCAGGCATGAGAAATCACCCAAGTACAGCCACCAGTCTTCTTTAAACTAAATAGGTAAACTTCCGCCCATGGAAGAATCCAAAATCTCTGACGGGAGTTCAAAACCCACAGTGGTAAGGAACAAGTGAATTTAAGTGAGCAACTTTTACCACACGACCGCAGAGGTCCTAGTCTGTTAGGTAACTTAACATTTTAAGTCAAATACATTATGTTGTGATGGCAGCAAACAATTAGTATTAAGTAATGTTACATGGACTTCTAAATATCTAATTTTGTCCAGAGGTATGGAGGGAAAACCAATAGGAAATGCTCTAGTGAACTGGAAGGGGACTAATGTATAAGTGTATTTTCAAATCTTACACAATCATTATTGTCAGACAAATTATAATTACATGTACACATGTACTTTACAAGATTTAAGCTAATAACCCACTTTCAAGCTAAAATCACCATATTTTAAGATCACAGATAAGCACACACATGTCATGTAATTTGAAGAAAGCATTATCAACTTCATTGGCAGTGCATACTTTCTTTACAGAACATATTTACTTATCTATATACCTTTTGACAGATATGTGTTGTCACCAATAAGAGAGAACTGGAACTTCTGGAACAATTTGTCATCTTTGGACAGCCTTGATTTCTTAGGTCCAAAGTGAGATTGATTAAAAGTGGTGTCTCCTTGAATCTCATAGGGTCCCTGAAAAATATTGACAACATCTCTCAATTAATCATTATTAACTTACTGCAGTTTTCATAAAAGTGGCTTTCCCCTTTTCTAAATGTTAAAAATATTATCTTCAGATAAATTGTTTCATATAATTGACAAATCAAAAGAATTTAGGTGGAAAATAAAATTTTCTATTCATAAAAATACATAAACAATAAAGAAACCCCTAAATACCTCTTATCTTCCAATATCTCTATATGAAAATTAATAAAGTGGACAAGTCTACCTAAATTTTTAGTAAACTTCAATTTCATGTATTTAGCTTCACATTGATATAACATTTATCCATAGACCGTTTTTCCACACAAATGGTCCCCAGGGACCGTTCTATTTGTATTTATCTAGGTCATTGTCTCAAGTGACCTCTGAACATGGTTTATTTTCTATTATCATTAGAATCAATATATCATTATAACTACTTTGTCGTAAATAAAAATTCCACAAAAAGGACACACGACCTCCCTCCGACACACATTTAAAACAAAGAAAACTTGTATTGTGTAACTGTTCCCAGTTATTATTATTACCAGCCCGCATAGCTCAATTGGTTAGAGCACGAGACTTATAATCTCCACATTGTTGGTTCGATTCCTGGTCTGGCCAACTAACATAACTAATCAGTCAATAACTCATACTCTTCTTTAGGACTTGCCCAAATAGGCGACCGGTGGCAAGTATAAATAAACTCAAATACACACAAACATTTCCAGTTATTTACTAACCTCTGGTAGTAGCTGACCAACTTCCCGACTGTCCACGACCCAGAAGAAGTTTACAATCCAACATTTTCTAGCTATACCTTGAAAAAACTTGAGAGTTCTGTCACAAACTGTGTCATCCTCGTCCGCTAAAATATAAGTTAGTAAATTATGTATAACATATTATTTGTTTAAATATCCAAAAATATTTCATTGAGATATCATCAGGGGTAATATTTTTTTAATATGCCACTGGACACAACTGGAAGTTTGGTGCATTTTCTATGATTTAGATTATTCAAATTTGTTTTATTTTGATTGTGTTGGAAGTAATAAGCTTATTGAAACATTCAATACTCACTCCTGAAACCAACCAGTTCTGAGCAATAAATTTACTGTTTCTAGCTAAAGGAAACAACAGCTCGCCCCTGGCAGGGTTTGATGCCGTCAGCAATCCTTAGATTAACCACTCGGCCAATATGGTCTAAAAATGTCAGGATGTACATTAACCTATTGCTTTCACATAACTCTTCATCATGATTCGATGAAAATGTTTATGACAAAATATAACTCAAATAAACTACACACACAAATCTCCTGATCAAGCATATTACATTACAGCTACAAAAACAGCATACGATATCACTATGGTATATTAACAAAAGATACATTTGAAGAATGCAGCAAAGCAGGCAAATGCTTTAGTAAATAATAAACTTTTTTAGCCATTTGGCTGAGATATTATAAAAGGCTTATGGTACCATTTTAGAGGCACACCAACATGTTAATGTGTGCGATCTTACCAGTCTCTTAATAGTTTGTTGCTCATCCAAAGCGTCTGAATATGAGCCATGCCATAATAAACCAACATAGGGCATTAGCTACCAGCATGGATCCAGACAAGCCTGCGCATCCAAGCAGTCTGATCAGGATCCATAATATTAACTATCAGTTTTTCTACTTGTAATAGATTTTGTAAGAATGCAGTGGCACTATGTTGGCTTTGTCATGACGAGGCTTATATTCATATTTCCTTATTTTGGACATTTCAAAATTCAAAGTCCATAAATGCAGTAGTACAGTTGAGTAATACTAATGTCATGTTAATGAAAGTTCATCCACTCCTACAGATATATGCAGCACAGTAAGATGAAACAACTTAATAAGTTTAAAACACAGAAATCTAAGAATAGTTACCTGGTTTAACTATAACATGAGTGACAGAATCGTTGAACTTTGTGAAGAATTTAGCACTGGTTAAAGCTGCAAGTTTCTTTGTCTGTTGCTGGAAGAAATGAATAAAATGTTGTATTACTTACAGCAAGATTTAAACCTTTACCATGCTAATTATCTTAATGGAATTGCCCATCTTTCAAGCTGGCCAGAACCATTATCATCTTCAGCAAAATAAACAATACCAGTATGTGTTGACAGTAAACAAGATTTTGAAAAAAAATAAAATTCTGGATACAACCAATTTGCTACGATATTGGCCGATGTTACAATTTTTTGGCAGGACTGCAATACAGTAAGACTACCTTAAACAAGCGAGATTTGCTTAGCCTCGTGATTAATCAGACAATAAATCACAAACAATATTCAAGAAATAGAGAAAACAGCCATAGATCTTTGTCAGGCACTCTGTCAAGCTACGTTCACACATATTACAGCATTTGATTGTACTAAAGATTAACCAATTTAAGAATGGTGAAATAAACTTCTGCAATACCATTTAACAGGTGCACATGTATTTCAATATGAACTATTTAACAAAATGAAATTTGTTATCATTTCTTATGTGAACTTATGCTATTAAGTCCAAATTAACAAATTGTATTTTAATGATAACCTATCTTCCTGCTGACAATTTTTCTGGTGGAATAATATTTCAGACACTTGAGTAAAACCATTGACTCCCTGTTAGCTTGGTGAACATGTAACAAACCTTTATCCTGCTGAATATTTGTGACAGATTTGTCCTACTATCAATTTTGAGCAATCTATTTCAAGTTTAAGGGTACAAAAAATTGAGCTACCTACCAACAGAACAGAGCTTGGTCAGACTACATGTACAGGCTGGCCTCACCGCTGTGGGTTCAAATCCCGACAGGGACTTTGGATTCTTTCATGTGAGGAAGCTATCCAGCTAGCTTACGTAACGTCGGTGGTTCTACTCAGGTGCTCGTTCGTGCCTAAAATAATGCACGGAACGGCACTCGAGGTCTTCCTCCACCAGTAAAGCTGGAACGTCATGATATGACCTATACTGTGTCGATGTGACGTAAAACCCAAAACAAACAAACAAACAAATGTACAGGCTGGCCAAGCTTTATACTTGTGGCAAAGGCTTTATATCACTTATGGTCCCAGTAAGGTAAGTGTTAAAATATCACGACTACAAAAAGCATTATACTCACTATCTGCTTAACATTAAGGCCGGTGACTACTATGCCAACATGTCTGGTAGGGTCTGATTTCGGTGCTGGGATAATATTGGTATCAAGGTCACTCAAGACTGGACGCGTCACCTTACTCTGGTCTGACTCGGGGATGACAGGGTGTGACACGTTACTAAGGTTTGGTTTTTGCAACACTGATTGAGATACCTGGCTGGGGTCAGACTCGGGTACAGTAAAACTCCCCTGACACAGACTTAGACTCTCTTCAACCTGATCTGTAACCTCATCTGTAAAATTAAGATATAAATAAACATGATTTACAGTATAGATTTAAGTATTTTTTCACTAAGAATTGATTCCCCAAAGTTTTACTTTCATCAAAAGTGATAATAAAAGTATATTAAATGATTCTAACACTCACGTGAATTTGTCACTACAGACACAGAAGGAAAAAAACCGGTGTTAAACTGCCAACAAACACTGGTTAGGGACTACTTGTATATGCGGCTTTTATGTTTTCACCCTCGATTATATATTTTAAAAAGCCTTTTAAAGCAACAATAAAAAGCATTTTTTATTTTTATTTTCAGTTCATATAATGTTTTCTTTTCTTTCAATACCGAAATAACATCTCACCTACCCTAACGCCACATATTTGATCCATATCATAAATAAATATTTTGACAAAACGGCGCCAATCCGTAAGCAGCGCAATGACGTCATCATAAAGAAACGACTCATTCAAAAACAAGCTGACGTTATTTCATACATACAAGAATTATAAATGGGGCACTGATGTAAACACAATACGACGTAAGTTTTTATTGTTGAAAACTTGATAAAATAACGTTTTTTCATATTATTTATTTTGTTTAATTATTTCTATATCTTTGCAACAGTAGGGTGCGAAAATCGAACAGCGTAATACGAAAATCGACACCGGTTTTGTCGTTTTGATGCGAAAAAATTAACATCTCAGGCCTAGTGCCTTCGTGGTCAATTCCTACGCATCAAAACTCCAAACCGGTGTTAAATAGCCGATATACACTTCTCAGGCTGATGTTATTTCTTAAATATATATCTATAAAACAATTAAATGAATATATCTTTATAAAACAGAATACATCAAAAATGTTTACAATGGGGATTAATTTAGTATCACAGTTTTAATAAATGCGTTTATGGCTCTAAGTGACTCACAAATATGACCCTCAAAATATATAATATATCAAGTAAAAGCCTTGTAAAAAAAAAAAAAAAAAAATGAAAATGCAGACAATAACTTAACCTTTAGCCTGCTAGCCACAACTGATTCTACCCATGCAATAAATGCAGACCAAGATCAGTCAGCTCATCCATGCCATCTGATCATGGTCTGCACTGTACCCTATTTGGTTATTATATACTTCAATTTTTTTTTTAAAGCTAAAAGGGATGAATGGTTTTGTCCAAACTAAAAAAATGATCCAAACCATTTACATGTAAGATACCAGTAATAACTAATTAAGGCTTGTAAGGGTTAAAAGATGTACAGCTAAATCAAGTTCATGTTTAGAATATGTAACCTACCTTTAATTATTATACCAAATTTGATTTACCATGATTTTGTGACTCCTGCACAGCAGCTGGGTCCAAAGTTTCCTCACCGTCTGGCTCAAGGTCTCCAGGATTAATCGCAGGTGGAGACAAGAAAAGATCCTCATCTCCATTTTCTGAATCAGAGGCTTCTATGACAGGTAAATCATCATCTGAGTCTTCAATCTTTACAGATTTCTTGTCTGATGAAAAAGTATACAAAACTTCATGTTGTTGTTAATCTATTCAGGCTTTACTTTAAATGTATATTACAAAAGTCTTGTATTCTGACACATATTTATACATGTATATATTTCCATATTTGAAGGTGTTGCCCTTAAAGGCATAGACAGACACTAGAGGTCATTCACATAAAACTAACAACTACCTTGAAATCTGTTAATTATTATTGAAATCTGTTAATTCTCATGGCAATATTTTTAATGTGCATAGCACAGTCATCTATTTGCAAAGGTTCATGTATATACATCATGTAATTTTTTACATATATCTGTAATATAACATTTAGAGTATTTTTACTGTCACAAATGACACCTACATATAATCACAAAATTCTTAAAAGGAATTTGCCCTTTTTGTGAATCACATTGCCAACTGAAGTAAGGAAAGTAACCAAGAACAGATAGTATGTCAATCCATTTGATTATGAATTAATATATTCTGGTAATTTTCAAAACAACATGTGGCTTTCTGAAGGTAAAATATACCTATTTTAAGGAAACAGTCTTTAATTGGCTGTTAAATATAGGGGAAAAAAAATCACTGCAAGAAAATATAAGAAATTAAATGCTTGACAAAGTGACAAGGATGATAAACAAATGGTTACTGATTACTAGGGACAATATATTTATAAAGTTTATAGCAATGACTAAAAAAAAAAATACCTGGTCTCTTTGCTTTATTCATCTCCTTACTTTTTCTTAACTGTTCCTTCATGGCTTCCATTTCTCGAGCCATTCTCTCTACTTCTTTTTCCAGAGACTGTCTTTCCTTTGAAGGCAATACAAAAAGGAAAATTTAGATTTTTTACAATGTGAATTGATTTTCTCATCATAGACAATTGATCTATCCGATAAAAGTATGCCGAAATATATCATAAGAACACAGGGTTATACCAATTACATTTTCAAATGGGTTTATACATGTGTAAGACCATATAAAGAAATACAACTACATTGTGATGTAAGTCTAACATACGCTTCAGTCTATTGTAGCATCTCTAGACATGCTTATTGTAATAAAACATAATTATTGTCCCAACAATTATAGAAATATACACATGATAGTTAACCAAGTTAACCAAATACCCTTAATCTGTTTAACTTCATAAATGAACTTATCTTGGATATCCAGTATCCATATTTGAAACTTCCAGTTTTCAGTATACACTATCAGTCAAGACCAATTTCACTGTTAATATTACAATAACCTTTGTTTGTTTTGTTGCATTTTAAGTCACACGGCCACTATAAAGGTCATATGACAACTATCAAATTTTAAAGATGGAGGAAGACCATAGGTGCTGCTATATACATTGTTTCATGCAACAGTGGCCACCTGTGTAGAAACACAAACCTTCCGTAAGCTAGCTGGACATCCTCACACAAAATTTCTTAAGTCCCCAACAGGATTGATTGAATTCGATTCAAACCAACAATGGTGAGGAGCAAGTGATTTAAGTTGGCTATTTTAACCACTCGGCAACAGAAGCCGAACATTACATTGAAAAAAAGTTTCAGCAACAAGTATCATGCATGTCTTTATACAATGTCTTATAAAACTTACCCTTCGTTTTGTGAACACATTCTTAATGATTGCTTTGGGTTTTTTAAATATATTTGTCACTTATATAAGCATAACCAATTAAATAGTTAATTAATTTAGCAATTTACAAGGTAAATAATTAAGCCATTTAACAAAGATATCAATAATGTTGTATCAATACATTTTATAATTGCAGTACCTGAGTTGTAAGATTTTCACTTTGGCTGGAGAATGCAGACGAAGATGTGTAATTCATATGGCGACTTCCTTCTTCTGAAATCAGAAAGTAATTAATATAATACAGAGTTGCCAAATTTTGAGACAAAAACAAAATAAAATCAAAAAGATTCATATTGTATTTAGTGTGTACTATGAAGCACGAAAAATATATAATTAAAATTTAGTTTTATTTTGATTAGATACAATTTAGAGACTGTGAATAAATTGACTCTTTACATATTATAATAATCTTAATAATAGTAATAATAATAGTCATCCAATTATGATAATAAATTTCATAAATGTAAAACCAATGAGTCAGTCTATAACTGCATTTATGTACTGTATAAGTACTTATTTTGGCGGGGGTTTATATTTGGCTATATTGGCGGTCAGGGTCAGTAGTGACAATTCAAAACACCGCCAATTTAAAGCACCGCCATTTTAGATCATCGTCATTATTCTTTGAAAGGTAGACAACTCATGGTAAAATAGCTTTGGTTTGTCCGAGTAATCTCCCTTGATTATTTGTAATAAAAATAAACATTACAAGTAAGCTGAAACGAATTTGTTTATTTTTAAGTCTTGGTACGAAACTCATTTAATTATATATCTATAACAAAAATAGTTCATGTTTTTATTAAAATCGTTCAGAATTAGCACGATGTAAAGATAAAGGTGATCAAGCATAGGTATACCGTATGCCGTAAAATAAACGAGGACAGTCAACTACTGCGTGACCGGTGTTATTTTTATTTATTTTTTTTTATTCTTTATTTGTAATCGCCAATTCATGACCCCATATTTATGCCAACAAGTGTTTTAATTTGGCGGTCTAAAAGCGTTTGCGCCAATTTATGACCCCGCCAATTCAAAACACTTTAAAAAACGCCAACATTTGACACCGCAGATATAATGCGCTATACAGTAAGTAGTATTACATATCATAATGTCAGGAACCTAAATAGAACCATACAATTACAGTAGAAGTAAAGTCTGCATTGATAGATTAGATTGAATGATTGTTAAATAATACTAAATCAAAAATAAGAATGGTGTACAGCTAAAATGAATTGTTTCATTGACGCGCCTATAATGGCGCCTATAGTGTAACGCTTTCAATCAAACACTTTAACACAATGTTTGTATATATCACAAATGACGTCACATCAAAGTGTTATCACACTAGTAGTAGTGTAATTACCTTTTTATTAAATGACTTTTTTATACTCATGCACCATACTTTATTTGATAAGAATTTTTGTTGATAGAGATATCAATTTGATGTTATTCAACTTGTTCAATAAATTAAGAATTTAAACCTACACCCATTCAATATCCTCTATGTGTGGTATATGTGATAAAATTACCTTCTTCCTCACTGCTACTGTCACTCAGTATGGCTCTCTTCCTGCCAGATTTAATTCTAATATCATCGTCCGAGTCATCATCAGAATCTTCATCTACCATCTCCTTTTCTGTCTCACCTTCTCGGTCCACATCTAAATCTTGTTTATCATCTATACATTCAACATCATCTTTTACACTTTCATCAACCTCATCATCAATATCAGATTCAAGTATCACAGGCACTGATTCCTCATTCATGTCCAGTTCAATACAAGACTCTGGACTGCTGTCCAGTCTTGTTGAATACATGTTTTCAATATCAACAACATTTTTATCTGAAATATCTTTTAAACTATCTTGAGCTTTTTTTAGTTTTCCTTCTTTCAAAGTTCTACTTCTTTCAAATGATTCATTTTCATCAATTTTAATACTGTTTTTCTTCCTAAAGTCTTTACAATTGCTACCCTTATTTTGTGTTATCATGCTGTTTTTCATAACTTTAGAATCAGTCGCTGTATTGATGTCCAGGCTATTCTGAACTATTTCATTAAACTTGGAGATTTCATTTAAAGCCTCATTCTCAATGCTTTTTTCATCTGATGAGTCAATCCTGAACTCTGAACTTGATGAAGAACTAATACTGTTTTCAACAACATCACCAAAATCATTTTTTGCATATGTCTCTTTTTCAGTTCTACTGTTATAATCACAGTCCTCTTCATCTATGTCTAATGCTTTTCCTGTCAATTTATCCTGCCCTTCAGTAGGACTATTAACATCTAAAGCTGCAGCAGTAATATCATCATTGTCAACCGACATGGTCTCTGGAATGACTGTATTATACTCCTCTTCATCTTCAATTCTCTTCGGTGTGTCTTGATTCTTCTTTCCTCTTATTACAACATTATTTTCTTTGTCAGGAGAACTCAGTATAAGTTTAGGAGAAACTTTTGACTTTTTAGTTATTTTCACATGTTCTTGGTGACCCATTATATGATCAACATTTTCATCTTTGTTCACTTTAACATGATCATTATCAATATCAGGAAGATCACCCGGCGAAAGTATACATTCATCATTATCATCATCATCATTCCTTAACTCAACTACCTCAACTCCAAATTTGCTTTCATTTGTTTCTCCTTTCTCTTTCTTATTTTTCAATAATTTTGGACTGTATTTTGATGAATTTATATTATCAAATGTCTTCACAGGTGTGTTTATTTCTTTTACTTCTACCATAGAATCCTTAATTCCCTTTGACTTTGATGTGTCACTTGGACTATTGTGAATTACTTTTGTATCATCACCAACTTTATTAAGAATATCTGTGTCAATTATCTCACTTTGTCTTGCTTTTGCCAATTTAGGTGACGAAAACTTTACAACAGGTGACTTATATTTCACAGAGTTTATATAAGACAGAGGTGTTTCATCTATGGCTGAATTCTCAGATCTTGAGGGAGACAATGGGCTCTGTCCTATAGCAGACTTTCTTTTCCTTTTCGCAAAACCCCTTACACCACTAACTTTTCCACCCCTTTCAAAATTATCTGAGGGAGAATTAATGTTCAATTCAGTTTCCTTGTTTTTACTACATGGATTTACTAATTTTTCAGAACTGTGCCCTTGAGAGTCAGACTTTTCCCTATCTATTTGATCATTATCATTATTAATCAAATCATTGTCTGTTTTATCATTTAGGTCCAACTCATCTATGCTTTTTCTTTTCACTGAATTAACATAATCTGAATGTGGTTCTTCCATTATTAATGTTCCTAAATCTAAGCTTTGACTATTCTGATCTTCTCCGACAATATCTCCATTTGGACTTAAATCAACAGATGGCATTTCAGAATCCATCTTAAAAATATCTTCCGGTGACCCTTTTACACCAGACAGTATCAATGAATCTTGCGGTGAAGCTAGTAAACCACTTAAATGCCTAACTTTATCAATGCTGCTTTGAGAATCCTGTCCACTAAGACCAAGTTGTCCAGATTTTCTCTTCTTCCTTGTTTTAGGACTTTTTGAATAGTCGGATACTTTCACTTTTTCAGAAATCATATTTTTTGTACATTTAATAGAATAATTAACATTCTCTTTTATTTCAAGTTCTGCTGTATTTTCTATCTCACCTATTTCAGTCTCGGCAATAACATCTGACGTTTCTGTAACACCCAAATTTCTTGGTTCTGGTTCTATTTCAGTACCAATTTTCTCCAAATTGCTCTCCTTTCCTTCAACTTTAAGGCCTTCCTCTACACTTGCAACAGACCCTGATTCGGAACTTAAGGTAATCACTTGGCAGGTATCTTCATCAATATTTTCAGAATCCTTTTTCTCTTGTATTCTATCAGCATTTGAACTTTTAATTGGAGTTAAACTTTTATTTCCACTTTGTAATGTCATGGTATCTGGAATTATTTCCACACTACTTGATATCCCAGAATTTTTCTCTTGACTTTGGCATTTCTGAACATCTTGTATATTTCCTTTTGTCTTGGGACTTCTTTTCAATCTATTCACTCTTTGCCTCTTAGCTTTACTTACACTTTCAGAGTACTCACTTACACTTGTAGGTTCACATGCACTCAAGGAGCCGAAATCTAAAGATTCCTCAGCTTCATCTAACATAAAACTTTTTCTTTTCTTTTTTGTTTTGGTGTTTGTCATTGATTCAATGCTTGCAACAGGACAATCACAATCACCTTCGATGTCCATATTCATTTTGTTATGTCCTTCAAAATTTGTTCTTCTGCCGACTGCTTCTTTAGCTTCATCATTTTTGTCATCAATTCTGGAACCTATCTTATTTGGAACTGTCTTTGTCTGCAAAATAGATTCACTGTTTTGTGTCAAAGAAGATTCACTATCTACAAGCCCCTGTGGTTTATCAGCAAGATCTTCCACGTCATTGTCTACCTGCATATGCTCAACTTTTTCATATTTATCAGTGTTGGCGACTTGGACCTCAGTAAAATCTGTATCAGGTGATACGGTCTCATCTGATTCACCTAAAATTTTGCTTTTAACCTCAGAATTTGTTTTCGATATCTGCTCCACATCTTTTGCGTCTACCGGTATTTTATTTCCTTGTGATATTTCTTCTTCAAGCACATCTTCAGACTCAAATTCCTCTTTTTTCCTTCCAACAGATTCATGAGTTTCGGGATGTTTGTCTATATTTACAATTTCTGGTGTTTCTGGTACAGCGTCAGATTTAAAATGTAATGGTGGTGTTTTGACTTTCATTTGTTTTCTGGTTTTTCCAAAAGGCCTGGAGAAATTTTTGTTGAACTTCGGCATAGTGAATATTGCGGGAGTCTCTTCTATGACGTTTGTGTTTGGGGGATTGTGATTCATGGGAATGAGTGGAGTTTCTGGCACAACTTTTTCTTGAACTTTTTCTTGAAGTACATCAATTTCTTGAGAAAGTTTTGCCTTAATTTCTTCAGGTTGGATTTCTAGAGAAAATTGAGATACATTTTTTAACATAAAATTTTCATATGATATCGTATATTAACAGATTGAATGAATCTTTTTAATATTGTAGGGTACAGCAGGCCTTGTTAACACTTTCTTTGCTAAGAGCAACACCTAAACAAAGTATGGCGATAAAGCTTAAATGCTCTTCTCAATCAATTTCATTAAAATCAGATCATAGTTTTCGCTCCATTAATCTTCGCTTCGAAGCCCTTAGGGAAGTGAAGCAAAACAGCTGGGATATGATTTTAAGGAGCTTGCTTCTCAATAATACAAATAACTATTTAATTGTGAATGATAAAGACATATTTATACAAAAAGATTAATTTTGATGTGAAAAAGTTGCATAACATTAACTTATACTGGTCACTCAGACATGCCCCTTGTCTTTAAGAAGGGTTATCACTATTTATAAGCAAATATGCTTTAAGAAAGGGAATATTTAATTTAATACTTTTCAAAATTTTCTATCAATAACCATCTGGAAATAAAGTGATCCATTGGAAGCATTAATAACAACAAAATTACATGAAAATTGCAGACTCGGTTTGATCGAGTCTGTACATGAGGGATAATGAATAAGTGCAACATCCCTCACGCCCCCTAACAAATTTTATAACAATTTTATAAATATTGACAAATTGTTACAAAAAAAACCTCAAAAGTGTGAATTAATTTTTTTCAATTTAAAGTATTTCATCAATCAAGGACATACCAATGTTAGGTTTCTCATACTGATCTTGTGTTGGCTCAATATCTAAATCATCAGTTCCACTACTGTCGTCCTGGAAACGATAATCTTCCGACAGGTCATCTAGAATGAACATAAAAAACAAAACTACACATTAACACTTTAAGGACAAAGACTTTGATGATAAGATCAGAAGGCTAGGTGAACAGTTTCATCAGCATGATAGTTTGGTTGACAGAGCTTCTATAGAAGGGGCTGATTAAGGGTTTCTTCCCTTCAGGAAAACTAGTTAAAATTATACAGATATCCCCAAAAATTCAATTTACATCAACTTTTTTCTTCCACTTTGGCAGAAATATCCTGTTTTTTCCCCCCAAAATTTGAGGGAATGTCAAACTTAGATGTGTTGAACTAGTTTGAAACAATTTCAAATAATTTAATGTTTCATTCTTTGTTAAGCAATTCTTAGAATAGAAGTATTTAATAACAATTTTGTTTGCAATCTCCTTAAGAAGGTAAATTAAGGATGTAATTATTCATTATAAAAAATAATTCAACAAAAAGAAAAAATTCCAGTATATCAATAACGTAATATGCCATCAAAAAAGGCCCAAAATTAAAAAACGTAATAATCATAAAGTACCTGATTCACAATCTTCAACATCTTTACTCGATCCTATCGGGCACTCTTTATCCTTCTCTCTTTTCCGCTCTGTTTTTACACCTTTTACTGCTTCAACTTCTTCTTTCTTAATATTCTTTTTGTTTTTGACTTCATCCAACTCTTTCTTAGCATTACGATAACCAATTATGTTTATTTTACCAGTCTGAATAAAGTCCGAGATGACTGGTTCAGTAAACCGAACTTTCTTTTGACCATTTGTGTCAGAATTTACATTTTTCCTGTCCTCAGCAGCAGTTTTGTGAATAGAGTTCTGATTAGCAATACTGTCAGCAGCTTCCTGGGTGCAGGTCAACAAATCATAATCTTCTGCTTGCATAAGACGAGCATTTAGCTTGTCAATTTCTTCTTGTTTTGCAGTTTTAAGAATTGTTTTCTCAGGCATTAAGTCCTTATCCCAAACTTTTTCAAAGCTCTTTTTAGTTATTCCATCCTCTACTTTGGTGCTGACTTGCTTACTTTTCAATGCCTTAGACTGTTTATTATTTTTAGATTTGCCTTTCTTTTTGGGCCC
>NW_026862786.1:0-8284 GCF_026571515.1 Ruditapes philippinarum | reverse complement strand
GGGGTTAAAATTTATAAAAAAAACAGTTTTATTTGTACCCCTGATAGGGGCAAAAAATGGGAAATTTACGTTCTACAAATTTTAAAGTTTTTTAAAGGGAATTTAAAAATTTAAAAAAAAAAAAATATTTTTAAAAAAAAAGTTTAAAATGTATATAATAATTATACTTTTTTTTTTAGAGAAAAATTGATCAAAAAAATGTAAAAAAAGAACTTAAAAGTTTTTCAAAAGCCTGGACCGGATACGAACCAGGGGACATTCTTACAGAGGCCCCTAAGCGAGGCATCGGGTAAGGAAAAGGGGAGTTTAACTGGACTATCAAACTATATTAAGTGTGAGCGCGAATTATATCTCCCTTTTTTGGAAATAATTTCTGGGGTTTCCCTGGTGCATAAGGCCCGATTTAAAAAAGTCTGGTTTTGGTTTTATTGTACGCCTATCAACAGTAATACGGTTTTTCAGTACATAAAACTTATGTTTGACCTTTGCAAGTATATTTTGATTAGGGAATATGTCACAACAAAGTTTTTCCCGGACCAGATAGATAAGATATGCATCCCTTGTCAAATCGTGAAAGAAAATTGGCCAATAAATTATTTTATAACGAAAATAGGAATACAAAGCTTATTAAAAATTGTTTCAGAGGCCCAGTTTTAAGTTTAAATTAATACAGACAATAAATATATATGCCTGAAAAATGTCATTTAGAAATTTTTCCCAGGCGCACAAGTGGTTTGCCACCATTGATTAGAAGGACAGGAAACAAATGTGTTTTATTAATCCGGCCTTTAGTGAGAAAAAAAATCTTTTTAAAAATCAAGGGAAATTTTAATCTTATTTTATTTAAGTTTTGCAGAAATCAGTTATCTCCCTTAAATGTAAAGACATTGTCACCAGCATAGTGCAATCGGGAACACCTCGGGCCCGACTTCAATAATTGAGGAGATTGCCAGTTTTTACGAATTGCAGGCATAGTCCTAGAATTTGCCCCGTGTAGTCTGAAATACCAACATATAATATAAATTAATATAATTATTGATATTTTATATTTAAAAATCCAAATGTTTTAATGAATAAGTTTCCAATAAGATACATGACAGAAAGTCTATTAAAACAAATTTAGCAATTTTTAACCCAAATTTACTTTCATGAGCTTTTTTTGTGAAAAAATGGTGTTTTCATTGGGAAAAGTCCTCCGTTTTACAAGTTCAATTGCTATAATAACTATTAAAAAACTGCTTCAACCCACTAATCAAACTGGGCCCACAAATTGTTTGGGGGACCATTGCCCGGCAACAACATGCTGGCTTAAATTTTTCTGTTACCAATGGGCCAACGATGGGACAATCTCAAAAATTGCCAAAAAAATCACTATTTTCGCGTTGATTTTTTCCCCATCAAAAATTGATTTCAAAGTGCCCGATGCACTTCTCAATGGATTGAATAGAGTCAAATGCTTTTTCAGAAGTTTTGGTTACACGTTAAACCTTATATCAATCTGGGGTCATTTAAACAGCCTCTCAACAAGCCAAAATTTTCTTGGCGATGAGGGGGACCTCCGCCCCCCCTTCAAACAAACCCCCAAACAGAAGGGGGCACATCCCCCTTGCTTGGCAAACCCCCTTTGATGTATCTTTTGGTTGGGGGGGCCGCGCCCGAAAAAGAGGGTCAACTTTTTTTTAAAAACATTTCTCAAACAAAAAAAGTTGTTTGGGGGCCTAAATAAGGCAAATTTTTTTCATCATTTCAGTCCAACAAAAAGGGGGGGGGTGAAAAAGGCGTTTAAAAGGCGTGTATATGAAGCTAATTGGGGTTAAACAGAAAATGAATGAAAATATTGAAATTACCCTTAATTGCGTTTTTTCATGGTCAAACATGGTCGTCATAATAAATTTGAAAGAAAAATTGTTGTTTTTTAGATTTTTTTGATTTTTTTCATTAACCCATTAACTTCAGATGAGCAATTTTGTTGAAAAATGGCTGTTTTCTTGAAAAGTCCTCCCGTTACAAATTCAAAAATTGCTTATAATACTATAAAAATGCTTCAACACTAATCAAACTTGGCACAAATGTTGACTGGGACCATTGGGCCCTTCAACAACATGCTCAGGCTTTTAAAATTTTTCTGTTTACCATGGCAACGAGGGGACATCTCAAAATTTAGCCAAAAATCACTATTTTGCGTTGATTTTTTTCCATTTCAAAATTGATTTCAAAGTTGCTGCAACTTCTCAATGGGTTGGAGATAGGTCAAAATGCTTTTCAGCCTTGGGGTTACAACGTTACCTTATGATAATCTGGGGCCATTTACAGCCCCGGGGCCCTTTTCTTCACAAAGTCCAAAAAAATTTTCTTGGCGAGAGGGGGACTCCGCCCCCCCTTTAAACACCCCCAAAACAGAAGGGGGCAAAACATCCCCCTTCTGGCAACCCCCCTGATGTATCTTTTTGGTTGGGGGGCCCGGCCGCCCGAAAAAGAGGTCACCTTTTTTTAACAACATTTCTAAACCAAAAACAACGTTGTGTTTTGGGGCCCATAAATAAGGCATTTTTTCATCATTTTCAGTCAACAAAAAGGGGGGGTGAAAAAGGCTTTAAAAGGCGTGTAATTATGAAGCTAAGTGGGTTAAAAACACTGATTTTTTCCCTCTCTGAGAATCTTTATATTACTTTTGCGACATTATTGTTAATAAATTTGGAAATTTTATTAAAATGTTCCTGGCGGATTAAACCTGTGTCTTCATGAAGATAGTGGGTTATAAAATGTTACCCATATTCTATTTAAGTGTTCCACATTATTTTCATAGTGGCCTGGTAAAAACAAATTATCATTGCTTTTTAACTGATTAAGTTTGTTGTGGCCAGGTTTTGGAAACAATTAAATATGTCTCCCATAAGTTGAAAAAAAACTAATACTTGTCAAAAAACCAACCACAAAAAACCGGCCCAAAATGTGAGAGATAAAAAAAAAAACATTTTTAGATTTTTTTCCATTTTGTTCATCATTATTTTTCCAAAATAAATAATAAGCAATAATGTGGTAGGAAAAGTTTTTGGTGTGTGAGAATTTAAAAATTCAACATGGCCTAAAATCATTATTGCAGAAGGACGTTGATTCCATGATGTACTGATATTATCGTAGGTAAAAATTTAGTAAACCTTGTCGTTGAATATGCATTTTTAACACTTTCAGAAACAGTAAACATTTTCTGAAGTGACCAATTTCTTCTTTCTTTAATTTTTTGTTGACATTGATTTCTTAAAAAAGTTGCCCATTTAACATACGTAGGCACGGTTAATTCATCATTGATTTGAATGCTTTCAGTTACTTAAATATATAAACTCATAACCGCTTAAACCTGAAACTATAACCTTAAAGAAAGATATGCCCTTTAATTCTTGTTTTTACATTTTAATGCAAAGGTTGGCGTAAAACAGCCCCTCCCCCCCCCCTGCCTTTTTTTTACAGAACATTGTATGGCTCGTTCAGATCCATTTTGGTAAGGGTATCTAGAAAAACTTAAAAATCCCAAAAACATCTTCAAAAACGCGAAATAGATAAGTTGTATAAAAATAATATGAAATTGTTTTTACGGCTAATTAATTTAATAGGTATGATTACACATTATTATATGTTTCTAAGCCAGAGTTTCAGACTGGATTAGTAACATTTATGTACAAAGCTTTATTTTTTCATCTTTTTTTAACAAAATCGAGTACCTTTTTCGTTCACATCTTAGTAAAAAATTGATTTTATAAATGAAAAAAAAAAGACTCTAAAATACTTTTCAAATCGTGGAAACCTGGAAATTCGAACCCGGGACCTCTCACTAACCGTAAGGCGAGCCCTCTAAATGCTTGAACCACAAGCTAGTTATTAATAAAAAATCAGGCCCCGATTGTGAAACTTTATCCACTCGAAGTTAATAGAAAAATAGACGGACTGTTTTTAAAGCAAAATGTACAAAATGAAGAAAAACTTCATAAAATTGTTGAAAATTATTCGAGAACTTTAAAGACAGAGAACTTTTCCGCCCCGAAAAAATAGCCCCCTCCAAAAACCCTTTGGAAAAAAAAAAGGGGTTTTTCGAAAAAAACTACACTTATTTTCTTTGGAATAATCTATCAAAATGAATGCAAATCCGCGTTTAACAGACACTTTTCGATTTAAATGATGAACATTTTCTTATTAAAGTAATACATTTCTTTTAAATCAGATTTATACATTGATAACATACGTTGCAAATTTTCATGACATTGTGGCTATTTATTACTTTTCGCGCGCCCCAAGGATGTCGTAGATTTACATTTTATTATACTTTCGCGCTATTTGTACGTAAATGGGCGCTTTGTGATACGTTGACGTCCTGTGATGGTCATTATTTGTTTTATTATTGTTTTGTTTATTATTTGACGTAGAACTTGTAATAAACTGAGAAAAGAAAGCACAAAGCTGTATACTGTGTAAATCAACTATGTTTAACACGACCCGATTGTTCCCTATTGAACATAGAAGAAAGAAAGTGTTGTGTTATTATGCAAAGATGCGACAGTTGTTGACGGTTCTATATTTAGACAGTATGACGTAATGCATTATACACGTGACGGTAAACCACTAAAAAATCCGACGCGCTGAAAAATAATTCGGAAACAAATCAGACGGAATTTTTGCTTAAGATATTGTGACGCAACATTTATTTTGTTAATGTCGGTGTTAGAATCGAAATATATATCTTGTCTTTGGATGCCCATCAATTATATCACTCGGGTTACGCGGCGTCGTGATATAAGTTCCCCACGCATCCGAACTCCAAAACAGTCTTCATTGAGCTTACTGTTTTTGGGATAAATTAAGAACGAAAGACCCGGGAAAAAGGTCCATTCCCCGAACATTGATTTTAGGAGATAAAAAGATTTTTTTTTTCTCACTAGGGCCGGATTAATAACGCATTTGTTTCCTGTCTCCTAATCAATGTGCAAACACTTGTGCGCCCGGGAAATTTCTAAATGACATTTTTTTCAGGCATATATTTTTATTGTATGTATTAATTTACTTAAAACTGGCCTCTGAAGCAATAAAAAAAGCTGTAATATGCTTATTATCGTTATAAAATCAATTATTTAGCCCAATTAGCTTTCACGACTTTGATCAAGGAATGAATACTTATCTATATGTCCAGGAAATTACTTTTGTGTGACATAATCCTAATCAAAAATATACTTGCAAAAAGTCAAACATAAGTTTTTATGTACAGAAAACCGTATAACTGTTGATAGGCGCGCAAGAAGCAAAACCGACTTTTTTAATCGGGCCTTATAGAAAACAGAAATTCATTTCAAAAAGAGGGAGAGTAATCTTACCTTAATGATTTGTTAGTCAGTTAACTCCCTTTGATAACCGAATGATTTGGGTTTGCTTCTGACTTTTTTCCTGGACAACTTATACTTGTGGTCCAAGCATTAGGTGCTTCGCTTAGGGTGTGAGAGGTCCCTGGTTCGAATCCAGGTCCAGATTTGAAAATATTTTAGTGTCTTCTTTTCAATTATAAAATCAATTTTTACTAAAATGTGCAAAGAAAAGGTACTCGATTGTGTTAAAAAGATGTAAAATAAAGCTTGTACATATATACTAATTCCAGTTTGAAACTCTGGCCTAGACACATATAATAATGTGTATCATACTATTATTACAAGCCGTAAAAACAATTATATATATAAATATTTTACAAATTATCTATTTAGTTTTTGAAGATGTTTTTGATTTAAGTTTTTCTAGATACCCTAATACATGAATCTGACGAGCCATATATGATTCTGTAAAAAAAGCGAGGGGCTGTTTAATGAGCAACCTTTGCATTAATGAAAAAATAATTAAAGCATATCTTTCTTTAAGGTATATCACTTTCAGTTTAAGTAGGTTATAAGTTTATATATTTAAGTACTAAAAACATTCAAATCAAGGATGCATTAACCGTGCAACGTATGTTAAGTAACGGGCAAATTTTTAAGAATCAATGTCAAGAAAAAATTAAAGAAAAAGAAATTGGTCACTTCAGAAAAGTTTACTGTTTCTGAAAGTGTTAAAAATGCATAATCAACGACAAGGTTTACTAAATTTAACCTACGAAATATCAGTACATCATGGAATCATACGTCATTCTGTAATAGTGATTTAGTGAACATGTTGATTAAATTCTACACCAAAATTTTTCCTACACATTATTATTATTTATTTGAAAAAAATAATGATGAAGAAAATGGAAAATCTAATATGTTTTTTAATTATCTCTCACATTGTTGCCGGATTTGTGGTTGGTTTCAAAAGGTAGGACAAGTATTAGTATTTTCAGACTTATGGGAGACATATTATCGTGTTTCCAACCTGGCACAACAACTTATCAGTTACAAGTAATAACAAATAATAATTTGTTTTGCAGGCACTATGAAATAATGTGGACACTTAGTAGAATATGGTAACATTTTATAACCACTATCTGCATGAGACACAGTGTTACTCCCGGAGACATTATTATGAGAAATCCAAATTAAAACAATTAATACAAAGTAATATAAAGATCTCAGGGGGGAAAACAAAATCAGTGTTTAAATTGCTAAATTTGTTTAATAGATTCTGTCATGTATTTTATTTGGAACTATTCATTAAAACATTTGGATTTTAAATATAAAATATCAATAATTATATTATGGTATAGGTGGTATTCAGACTACACGCGTGCATTCTAGACTATGCTGCAATCGTAACAACTCGGCAATCTCCGTCAATTCTTGAAGTCGCCCGAGGTGTTCCGATTGGACTATGCTGGTGATAGACTGGTCCCCTGCGAACTTCTAAAAATGGGAACCATAATAGGACAGGGAACCAGATTATGCTGGTGACAATGTCGTTACATAAGGGAGATAACTGATTCTTCACTTAATAAAATAAGATTAATTTCCCTTGATTTTAAAAAGATTTTTTTTCTCACTAGGCCGGATTAATAAAACACATTTGTTTCCTGTCTTCTAATCAATGTGCAAACACTTGTGCGCCCGGGAAATTTCTAAATGAGGCATATATTTTTATTGTCTGTATTAATTTACTTAAAACTGGCCTCTAAAGCAATAAAATAAGCTGTATATGTTTATTTTCGTTACAAAATCAAGTATTGGCCAATTTGCTTTCATGACTTGATCAAGGGATGAATACTTATCTGTCTGTCCAGGAAATACTTTGTGTGACAATATCTTAATCAAAATATACTTGCAGTCAAACACAAGTTTTATGTACAGAAAACTGTATCACTGTTGATAGGTGTAAAATAACCAAACCGACTTTTTTAATCGGGCCTTATAGAAACAGAAATTCATTTCAAAAAGAGGGAGAGTAATCTTACTTACATAGTTTGCTAGTCAGTTAACTCCCTTTGATATATTTTTTTTTCTTTAGATGTTCGCTTAGGCGAGTTCGTATCTCAGTCCTGGCATTTGAACATCTTTTTAGTGTTATTTTTACTTATATGATTAATTTTACTCTAAAACAAAAGTATGATTGTGTTTCAAAAAGAAAAAGAAAACATGTGCATGAATATATATGCCAGTAAAAAATATGTATCAAATTGTTACAACAAAAAATCACGGATTTATATTATATTGTAATATAAATCCGTGAAAAAATTTAGTCGGTAAAAAGTTATTTATATTGCTAAGTCACTTTGTAGACTGTATAATGTATAAAAAATGAAAATAAAACATGAAAATAAGATTCCTATTGATCTTAAATTCTTAAGAACTAATTCAGTAGATCGTACTTCTATTTTTTTCCATATCAGTGTTACACTAATCCTGTTTCATAGTTTCATTGACACACTTAACTTGCTTAGGAATTTAATATCAAAGTCCCTACTAAGTAAAAAGGAGCCTTATTCCTTCTCACAGGATTTTACACTGTGACCTTGACCTAATGACCTCAGTCAACAATGGTCATGACCAACGTACACACTAAATCCACTGTATGCCAAGGTTTTCACTAGTTATTGGCCAGTCGAGCTTTTAGTGGTTGATACACCTTAACCTTTAGCCAACTGACCTCAAGGTCAATAGAGTTAACCTTCACTGGTTTAAGGAACTCCATTGAGGTCAAAAAGCTTGTCACTGTGAGAAAAATGTGCAGTCTGACCGGGACTCGAACGTCGATTCCAGAGGTTGCTGGTTTAATCCTCGGGCAAGTCATAATTTTCTCCGTAACAAGTGATCTTTGACATCCTGTTTTATGGTAATTATTTATC
>NW_026862785.1:0-36136 GCF_026571515.1 Ruditapes philippinarum | reverse complement strand
CCAAAATGATTACTTATTTCTTTTGAAGTGCAATGAATTCCTGACGTTACGACTATAGCTATTGGGTCAAACAGAGGTGATGTTCGAGTGGTAACACGTGTTGGGTAGGTAATTATATAACGCATACCATTTAATAATAAGATATTTCGAAGTTTATTATTGCTAGAATTTATTTGGTCTTCGTTTATATCAACAATAATTGCTGCTTTTAGACAAAGTTCAAATGCCGTCTCATGACACAAGTTCATTTTACTCTTATAACCATTAATATAGTTTGGAGGTCGATAAGAAGTGCATATCAGAATAATGTCTTGTGTTTTTTTTATTTCTACCCAAACAGACTCTTCATAAAAGACTTCAAGATCACTCAGTCTTTTTTTAAATATATCTATCATATAAATATATGAGCATTCCGCCAGAATATGAATGACAGTCTTTTCTATACAAATTACAATATCCGTCTAGAGAAATTGAAGAGTAAAAGACATTATTATTCAAGTGAGTTTCTGTGAAGCATACAATGTCGTAGTCTAGCAAATTATCAGCAACGAAATTAATTATATATATTTCGGCAAAATATGGAAAGGCAGGTTTTAGATGGTATATCACGCTCTCAGGACCAGGATTCATTTTTACACCTCCGTAAAAAATTATCTTTACAAATAAGATTTGAACTTAGTTCACATTGCCAATTGTTTGTGTCGCAGATGGTCATAAAGTAGACTGTATTAATGTTAGCTTTATTTAAATGATTTAGTCCCTCATTTTAAAGTGAACAGATCAGAATAAGCCAAATGCATAACCAGCAAAATATTAGCCCAAGTAATTTTGTCCAAAAAAAATACGAATTACGCCGGATAAAAAAGATATGTTTTGAACTTATTGCCACACGATTGAATAATCCAGTTGTCACCCTGCATGGATTTAGGCAATTACCCATTTGGATATTTATGCAGGTTACAATATTTCATACAAGACAGCAATACAGACTTAACCTGAGTTTACATACACCCTTACAATCTGGAAAACAAAATAAAAAAGAAAAAATGACAGATGGACATGTCAAAAATATGAATGCAGTAGTAAATATAATGCTTATTTTTATTGTTCTTCTGATTGAAAAAGGGACATATTAAGGAGAGATTACTTATTATTATAAAAAAAGGAAAATTGAATTCATCCATTAAAAAGTTTCAGAATCTGTGTTTCGTGAAAAATATAGTTAGATAAATACCGCCTAATTAAATAAATTAAGGCTTGAATTATCTAACAAGAACAAAATGAAAATAATGAACAGATAAAAAGAAGAAAGAGAAATTAAAGCACATATCTGTCAGTGTAGCAATATAAAAATAGCTATCAATTATTTGTTTTTATTTATTTTATGACAAACACACACGTGCAAACGCACCACGCACACCGAACATACATATACACGCGTTTATTGGAGTATATTTTATTGCGATCAAATAACTCCATTACTACGATGAACATAACAGCGTAAGATTTTCAATGTCATTTCAAGATTATACACAGATAACGCTCTATGTACATAAGAATATGAACTAAACACTACGAAAGACCGGTGGTGAACCTTATTTATAGTATATCAGAAATGTAAAGTCTGAAGTTTGAAGCGTGAAATGTAAAGTGTGAAGCGTGAAGTGTGAAGTCTATAGTTTGTAGAGTGAAGTGTGAAGTTTGAAGTGTGAAATTCACAAGTTCAAACTTAATATTTCTTGATAATTGATCACGTGGTTTACTCGTCATCAGTACGTCATTGGTTCGTTACAATTCAGAGTGTTATTCGGAAACATTGGACGTTTTGTAAAGAAATATGACCAACGTTAACTATTTCGGACGGCAACGGCATTAGCAATAATAACATGAATGCAGCAATAGCTTTTTATTCTCCGAAAATGTCGAGCTAAATAAAGATAACAATTTTCAAATTCAAAATGGAGAAATACAGGAGCTAAAGTTATGAATCCAATCACATATGATAAACGTAGAGGTAACAATCATACTTCTGAAGTTTGAATGAAATCCCTGACGAAAAAAAAGAAGTTAGAAATAAGGAACATTCAATGTTTACGTGGAAATACATGTAATTCGGGCGATATAGATACTAGAATTATAAATCTTGTCACATTATTATGACATGGGACCTTGTATGAGTAGGACACCTCTCCATAATCTTCGTACAGTTGACCTAAAGTCTAGAATGCAGAAATCGATGGCACATATCCTTAAAAATGTACATTAACGTTAAGGAATAGTTTTAAATATTTAGAACAAAATGATCTTCTGAAGTCTATCTGGCTGATAATGCTATTTATTATTATATATTCTTACGTCATTCAGATATTAAATGGAATTTTGAATTTCAGATTTCAAAGTCAGACTTCAAATTTCTCACTTTAAAATACAGATATCACACTTCAAACTTTTCACTTTAAACTTAAAATTTCACTCTTCAAACTTAAGTTTTCAATCTTCACGCTTCAAACTTCATGCTTCAAACTTCACGCTTCAAACTTCAGACTTTACATTTCTGATATACTATACATTCGGTATACAATATGAAGTCTGAAGTGGGAAGTCACTTCTGGTCTTTCGTACAAAAGCTACAATTCATCGTGTGTCTTCTTTGCATAATCTAAAATAAATAGTAGAGATAAATTCGACAACATTGTCAAGTGTCATAACGGTGGTTAAAAAAAAAACAAAAAACTTGGAGTCCGATACTCCCGGGTCGTACATCGATATTCTTTATGAGAAGGCTATAATCATATTTCAATGTAAAGTTTAAATCGATAAAGTGTTCATCATACATATGATATCATTAATTATTTATAATTAAACAAATCATTGCAAATATATTTTACTGTTTTCGTCTATACAAAACGTGATTTTAACTTTAGAATACCAAATGTTTTTGCATAGATTTGTTTCATGCTTTTTCTGTATATGTCCAAATTTTACAATTGAATATTGAATATTTATAACTAAAAACGTTACATTTCATTTAGGACACCATGTATTTAACCAAAATGACTCTTTGTTTGAAACGATCCCGTAGTTCTACAACGTAGTTTTAAAAGTAAATATAATTTATGAGTGTAATCTTTGATTATGCATTAGGAATATACATATGTGGCATCCAAATGAAAATAAACTCTATTTCGGTAAAATTATGATTGACAATATGTCTGACATTCAAAATCAATTAAAAATGCCAACTGATTATGAACAAGATAAATTTTTGTCAACCGGTAGACAGTTTATACTTTTTGTTTCTACAACCATGGTAATAAGTATATAAATAATGTAGCATTCACATTTATATCTTAAATTCACTGAATTTAGGTTGGCTTTTACTCGATATATTGTAACAGACTTAGTCAACAACTTTCTCCATTAAATTATTATACGTTTACATGTTTAGTTTCTTAGCGTAGGCTAGACCGAAAAACCGTATGCGTTCTGTGTTCTAGTATTCTTTCTAAAGTGTTTGAGGTTCTTATCCGAAATTTCACGGAAAGAGCCGAGAAGTTTTGATTGGTCCTATACCATCACGTGGTATTAGGAAAAACCCCAGATGAAAGAATTCCAAAGTATAACAAAATAAGGTATATCCAGTTGGCGAAAACGCGAGCTGTCTGTTTTCGGAGTAAAAATGATAAAATATGAACATTTTAGAGTGTCATTTCGATTTCTATCAGCTACATATTGCTTTTAAAGAGAAATTTTGAAATATATGTGAGACGGTAGCTCTACTGTTATCTTTTTAAGGCGTGCTGTTTTAAGCTAATACAAAACTTATATCTTTGGGGATTTAAAACCGAAAGAGGAAGTGCAAAATTGAAAATTTTACGAATCAACATTTGAAGAGAATTTATTTATCATCATAAACATATCTCAAAACAATTAAAAGTAAGTTACTGCATCTAATTAATAATATATGTTGAATTAATGACTACATTTTCTTTTTATTTTCAATAAAATTGTACCTAAAATTGTGTCTTAATGTTATCAAACTAAGTTTTAATTCGTTATAAATAACCATTCCTTAAGGGTGATAAAAAAGAAATAGTTTCACATTGACTCATATAAATTTCTATAGATAGATAATAAATCTGATAAGCAAGCTAAGTATTACTTCTCAGTCAGTTTCTATAGTTTTGATTTTTAAAATCAATTTGTTCAAGGACACGTTGTTTTTTTCATTCTTAATGCGATTATTATAATTGTGTAATATTTCATATCACGCATTGTAATGAATGCCATTTTTAATGGTGTAACATTAATAAACTTGTTTTTTCAAAAGCAAAAGAGTAGGTAAAATAATAGAAATAAGATATTACTCGTATAGGTATTCCATGACGAGTTGGTTTTGAAGACTGGTGTTGCATACCCAAAGTTCAAAAAGTAAATTAACATCAGTGTCATAGAAACCGAAAGTACATAATGTCTACATATTGACAATGATTTGGATTTGGTTATAACTCTAAATCAGTGGGCATTTTTTATTGATTATGATTGTCATATACATTTTCAATCATAGTTTTACCGAATAGTTTTCATACTTATATACTTATTATGTAAAAAAAGGTTAAAAATACATTTTGGTTCATATAGAAAAAAATCTTTGCAGCAAGTAAAGCAAGTATTTCTCCTAGGTCAGTTCCTTCAGTTTTTAAATATCAATTTTCAGAAATATTCTTATTGATACTTGTTAACAGTTCAAAGAAAAGTTATTGATACACAATCCGATTTTGTACATTTGTAACATTCCAATATGAGATTGTTAGAAATGAGATGTGTAATGGTGTGTAACATTTATTGAATTTATCTTTATCTATTCAAAACCGAAAAAAGGAAGTAAAAAAGTAAAAAAAATCATGGGACTTTTTATATTATCATTCTTCAATTGGTTACTTTTTGGCATGTACGAGGGGTGCGCAATAAGTTTTGTCCAGTAACGGATTGTTTTAAATTTCTGCACGAAATTCTCATGAAATTATACTTATCATACGCTTCAATGCATTAGCTTTACATACATACCCGGTTTATCTTATTCCAATGTGTTTTAGTTGATATACATGCGATTTAAAACATTGCGGTCATACCCACTAATGTAAAAAATGGTTGGGAAACGATCTTTGCATTCCTCTGAAATTCGGAGTTATATCAAAGTGCGTCATCAACTTGGAATTGAACCGAAAACAATTTACAATGAAATTTGTCAAGTTTATGGAGATAGTGAAGTTTCCTATAGACTTGTTAGAAACTGGATTGCTAAGTTTAAAACTGGTGTTGAGTCTATCAAAGACGCGGTAAGATCTGGAAGAAAACCGACTGCGGTGACCCCTAAAAACATTAAAAATGTCAGTGAAATTTTAGAAATGGATGCTAGACACACTTCTCGTGACATAGCTAAGATCGTTGGGATATCAGAAGGGTCAGTGCGCACAATTCTAAAAAAGAAACTAGGAATGAGCCGCATCACCGCAAGATGGATACCTCATTTACTCACCAATGAACAAAAACAGGAACGTATCAGTTGTGCCAAGAAATTGTTAAAAATGTTCCTAGAATTTAATCGTCGGCGTTTTAATAATGTTATAACGGGTGACGAAACATGGGTACACTTTTTCGAGCCACATAGAAAGATAGACAATAAAATTTGGGCCACCAGAAACGCTCGAAGGCCAACAATTGCAAAAAGAACACTGAGTGTCAAGAAAGTTATGGTAGCAGTATTCTTCGACATCAATGGCTTTTTACTTCAAGTTTCAGTGCCAAGGGGGCAGTCTGTCACAGGAAGGTTCTACAAACATAAAGTTTCGAAAAAATTGAGAAAATCCTTCCGTAAACGTCGCCCAGCTACTGGACTCAGGGGTGTTTGTCTACTTCATGACAACGCGCCGGCACATACCTCAACGATTGTGAAGGATTTTTTGGCAAAAGAGAAAGTGAAAATCCTTCCTCACCCCCCGTATTCTCCTGACCTTGCCCCTGCCGACTTTTTTCTATTTCCAAGACTCAAAAGAAAGTTTTCAGGTCGGAAATATAGAAGCCGAAGTGCCGTAGGATCCGCTATTCATCAGTGCCTGCTACGCATCCCTAAAAAGGACTTCGAAAATTCATTTCGAATTAGGCTGAAAAGGCTAAAGTTGTGTGTTTCTCACAAAGGAGAGTACTTTGAAGGAAATAAACAAAAATAAAGTGTCCTGGTACTGTATTTGTCTTTTTATTTATAATTGGACAAAATATATTGCGCACCCCTCGTATCTTAGGAAAATACAGTTTATTTTATCAATGAAATAATGCAATCTTTTGTACTTTCTCTTGAATTCCATAAAACCAAACATGTTATATTTATGATAATTTAAACAGAAAGCATTGGACATTTTTATCAGAAAAACACTGGAAACTTTAATATCTTTATATCTCGTTTAATATGAAGTAACAACAAATTGTTCTATAGTATCATAACCTCATTCCTTATGTTATAACAGGAAAATATATTTATTATCATTACAGAATGTTTATGTCACCTGAATATTGTAAAACGTTGTCACTGAAATTATCTGAGGTATTAGAAGACATTGGTGTTAATGAGAAAATGGTGATGAAAAGAAGAAGAATGTTCATGCTGAGGGAGAGTTTAGCAACGATTACATTCAGATCAATTGGTAAAAACGTAACTATATATCATCTTGGGAGTCAGTCTGAAGGTACCACTACTATAGGACTTCGTTCAGATGTTGACACGGTGATTGTAGATTATGATTATAATGTGATACAAGACTGGGCAGAGTGGAAACAAAATAAGAGAAACCTACTTATGATACAGGATGAGAATGTTACACCAGGATATTGTTTTCTACAACTACTTCGATCTGATGAACCTCTTTTTGAGACAAACATTCCTAATGAACATTACATAAGAGATAGCATAGGGAGAATATTATTAAGAAATACATTCCGAACAAGCTTTAAGCAAGAAAATACAAGGCGGCATGGGCCATCAAATGCTGTCTTCGGGAGAAATGGATACTGCGACATTGACATTGTATTTGCTTTCCCTTGTAATTCACAACTTCGATCAGTATCACATTTACTAGAAAGACCCGGTGTTATGACGTGGTTATCATCTGAAAGTGTCAGATATGTTGCTAGTTGTGATTGTTTTGTTGTTAGTACCTGTAGCAAAATTGCTGCTTATCCAGAATTAGAGTGGAGAATATCTACTTCTCTACCAGAGAGATGTTTGATGTTCAATCTAAATATTGCGCAATTACAATGCTATGTTTTAATGAAAATAATTTTGAAATCCTTTCTGAATGCACAAAATGTGAGTGCTATTTCAAGTTTTATGTGTAAAACCGTTTTATTACATTGTATTGAAAATACAGAACAAAACATATGGAAAAGGGACAATCTTTTTACATGTTTATCATACTGCTTGCTTGAACTTCATAGCTATGTTCAAAATGAAAATTGCCCGCATTTCATTATCGCTGAAAACAACTTAATTGCCGGACAATTTACAGCTGAAGAGAAGCGAGACGTATTACAGAAATTATGTGACATAATACAGAGCGATGGGAGGTGTTTACTACGAATAAGCATTGATAACATTAGCGAAAGACTACAGGTCAAACTGAGTACAATTGTTCATTTTGCATGTAGTTTTCAAATCTCACTGGAAATATATGAACAATTGTCGTCTGTTCTTTTCGCCAATTTCATGAAACAGATAAGCAGATGCCTATTAAAAATTTTAAAATATTTGTCAAATGACCACATTTGTAATCTAAAACAAATTATCTTAAAGCTTAAATACTACAGTGTACAGGGAAATAGACTTGAACAGCTTGCAAGTCGTTATCTTGCACCATTCTGTTATTCCACCCTAGGTCTTATAATGGCGTCATCAAATATTGGACAGAATAATCAAGTTCAATATGAAGCACTTCAGTGGCTTACATTGGGTTTGAACTCAGATGTTACATCTGGAAGACTAAAACAAGCTTCAATGTTCTACTGTGTAGGGGATATGAATAGAGCAGAGTTCATTCTGAGACAAACTGAAAGCCGATATAACTCTACTGTTATTGAACCTGTATGTGGCTGCTGGGCTCATCCACGGTCAAGTTTCTCTGCTGATTTTCAGAGGAAATGCAGTGAACTAAGTGAAAACTGCATCAATAGTATCACATCATGTTGTGTCAAATCCATGCAGACAGAAGTAATTTGTGTGCCTCGAGAATTGCGATATGAAATGATGAGATCTACTGAAGATGATATGCCATATAGAAGTATGGATGAAAAGATTTGGATGGACCATGCTGTTGTTGATTCCCTCCCGTATCTCTACTTTTTACAATACAAGACATACACTCATTTACAAAGACAACAGGATCAACAACGGGTACTTAGTAATCTAGTGAAGGTTATCTTTACAAAAAGAAACTTTGGCCACAGGGAGACAGCTCTCAACCTTCTAGGGCAATGTATGGAACAAGAGGACAAACCAAGGGGAGCGTTACAGTGTTATATGTTTTCCCTTCAACAAAGAGAAAGAAACAATGCTGCAAAGTTTCATATTTGTAATTTACTAAGAAAGTATGCTTCAAACGCGTAAAGGTTCAAACAGCTGTACTGATAAAATGAAAGGGGTTGGTGTAGACTAAAGAATGTATGTTAAATTGTACATTTAGTTACAATGTGGTTGGTTTTTAGATTTCCACAAACTTTCATTAAATTTGCAGTTATATCTTCGTATTCTAGAATGCTGTTTTAAAAAACAATACTAAGAGAACTCCAAAGGTGTACTGTGATCGAATCATCATAAAAAGCTTCACATTTGTTAGATATACGAGTTTGTTATGATGAAGCGAGAAAAAGAAAGCGGTCACATTTTCGCTCCATTTCCGTATAAGGGTCCGAGAACCGACCACGTTCGCTCTTTATCGCAATTTTAGAGTAATTTCAACCTTTATTAAACGGTCAGTCTTATCACTGTGATTCATTCATCAATGTATGATTTATACAATCAATTTGAAAGCACCATCGTCTGATCCTTAAACAATATGATTCGTAACAGTAAAAAATATTATTTAATCAACTGACAATTTATTATCTGCGATAAATCTACTGAACAACAGCTAGCATTTATTATCTTTATTATCAAACAAATCAGGGAAAATACATGTAAAACAATTAGAAACTTCATTTATTTCTTTGTAAATAAGCATATATCCTGATGAATAAAATATTGCTGAAATTTAGTGTTTTGGTCAGAATTGAATGCGTAGACCCGATGCAGAAATAAAACATGACGGAAAACTCGCAAACCTTTCATAATGTCTATCCTCCTGTAGATTTTTTGTAACTGACGTAACAAACATTCTGACAATTCGCCGCTTTCTCCCTCGCCCCTTATTGTCTAAGATCATGTATTCGCTGTTTTTGAATCGCTTGCGTGTGACTTACCCGCCGACTAATTGCCCTTTGTTAACTTAAAAAATTCATATGAAGACAAGTAGAGATTTTGATGCTAAAGCATCAAGTCGCCGGATAGAAAAATGATTGTATTATCATTAATATAAGAAAATATATCAGTTTAATGGTTCAAGTATAAAGAAAAGAGGAACAATATGTTGAGTAATGTTTGCCACCGGGGCTTGTAAGGCAAGTGATATGCTGGTAATTCTACTTGTAATTCTACTTAATTTATACATATACTGTTTACTGTTGTACCATACATTAAAATCCGTATGGGTTACTAGTTCAGAATCCAATAATTACCGACATATAATTACCAATCATCGAATATTTGCAAAGTGACTATGAAAATATACGTTTATGTTTAATTATTGTGTGAAACAATGCAATTCTACTGTAAAAGTGTTGCCCCTTATTGTAATGCGCTATCAAAAAAATTTGTAATTTAGTTGAAATCAATACATTTATTTCCATCGTTATATAAGAATTTATTTAAGTTTAGTTGCGTTTCAGTGCACAAAGATAGTTTATTATTTTTACTATGTATCTTATACGATTCCGGATCCCTGCCGTCATACCGTTATTGAAAACCTGCGCGACAGAAACTGACGGAATATAACGAAATCAACGATTACCATTATATATTTCAATAATGTGCTTCTTAAGCATAAAATTAGTTGTTTTGTGATGTTCAACCTAAACTAAACTATTGAACGTTCTTGTCAAAAATTTGACAGAAAGGGCCAAGTTTAACCCTTTACCAAGAAAAAAGGAAAAGGTTTTGAGAATGTATTTTTAATGTGTAAAATATGAGAATACAGGTTTTTCTAATGATATAAAATATGAAACTGATTAAGGAAAAATAACTTTGTAATTATTTAATAATATTCAAAATGACAATGGTTTGCATCTTACCTTTTTCCAAACATTAACAAGTTACCTGTATGTCTTATCAGCAATCTGTTACTATTAATAGATTTTATAACGATAACATACAACGTGTAGTCATGTGATTCTTACAAAAGAACAAGGAGAATTTGTTTATAATTATAATAATGAAATATAATAGGTCTCATAAAATGTAAACAACCAAATAATTTAAAAGTGTCATTTCAAATATAATTCATGATTTATATATCATAACAAAGCAACGCTTGACACATCGAAAAAAGTAAAAGTATCCCTAAATTCAATGACTGATCCTTAGGGATACATTATTGATTCATTTTATGAAAATTGTAATATTGTTTTTTAAGATGTCAATATGTGTATATTTTATTTCATTGAGCTTACATATCATATGTTTTAATTTTTGAGATTGCTGAAACATAATTGTGGTCTTTAATTGTTCAATAATTGATATGTTTTTATTTTCAGATTTTAAGGGCTTCTCCTACCATAATTATAAAATTAAACTGTTACAAATATAGTCGCCGGTTTCTACCGGCGGCTAATGACGGAGTATCCGCAATTTGATGGCAAAACTTTCCGAATGTGCGAATTTCTAGTTTAGTATTTTTATTTGGCCTCATATTTCGCAATTTACGCTAATGACTACGGCTGCTCAAAACATGTTTTTATCAGCCATTAACGTCCGAATGACGTCAAATTTTAGATTTATGTCATCTTATTATTAATAGATGTTTACCCACATTTTACCTGATGAAATAATGGTTCAATTTATTTCAACATTTGTTTATATGTAATAATAATATGAAAATTTTGGCGTGCGCCGATGTTGCGTTGCCATGGTTATTAAAGTGCACATAGTTCGAAAAGAAAGTAATTGTTTATGATAAAAGAAGAACTAACTTTTAATGATAAAGACACTCTTTCGATTCACATCAGCCGATGTTGTTTTAATGGACCAAGGTAAAAATAACAGCAAAAGTCCACAAACATTTTGAACAACCCTCGTATGTAAATGTGTCCAGGGATTAAATCATTGATGAAAGTACAATGTATTAACAATGTATCCGATGTTTTCGTTTTAAGTTATGTATGATGCAATTCATATATATCAAGTTTCCAAGACTCTGTAGCTACATACCTTCCGTAGGCGGCTATCCGAATAGGTCCTAATGTGCCAGAATTAAACGTGCCAAAAAGATACGAATCTACAACGGTGAAAGCGAGTAATTAGCTAAGTCACTCGAATCCAGAACTTACTGCAATAGAACTATGAATAAAAAGGCTTCAGTATAGTGGAAACCAAGTCGACCACTAGCTCTGAACAATTGAGCGAAGACATCTTATAAATTGGTTAACTTATGGTTTATCTAGTGAACTTCGGAAAACAAGTCACTCTCGATTATCATGTCAACCGCGGATATATGGTATAGTCCTTCGCGGAAATCATTTAGTCGAACTTAGATATAATTTGTATTAATGTTGGCATTTCTTTAGCATTCTTATATAAATTTAATGATTATTAGTATAGATGTTCTTGTTGTGGGGGGGGGGGCTAAGCGATTAAAATCACTTGCCTCTTATAGCTAATTCCGCCAGGGACAATGATGTGCGGACACAATTGGCCATCTAGCTAACAGAGTGTACATGGTTTTACTCTAGAGCCCGCTCGTGTTAGAAATAATGCATGTTAAAGCACCCTCAGTAAGACTTTATTGACGTGATGTGACCATATCAGGGTCGGTGGAACGAATAATAGTCACTTATAAAACAAGTATCATGTATTCTGCATGATTGTGAATGAAAAAAAAAACATTCTTAATAATTAATAAAAACAAACAGGCTATCTTATTAATCTGCTACAATATTACGTACACGCACAATCAGGTGGTCCGTGGTATAAACTCTTCATTTTTTTCTTTATGGAATCTAATAGGTTATAAAATCTTAACAAATTACTGTACTCACGTTAAAATAAAATAACATAAGAAACATAAAATTATTTCAATGTAGGCATGTTTGGGCGCCGTGAAAACATTAAAAATTTTCTGATGATTCATGATGTACAGCATGTTCTCATAGTACCTGTATATGTATTATACCAATTAGCGTTGTTTTTATATTTAGCAGTTTAGTGAAAATATGCTTTTTTGTCATTGTCAAGTTCAGTTATATAGACTTAATATTTCATGACTGCTATAATGGTAATGACCACAGTCGACATGTTTAGGATAAAACATATATCTGCCTAAATAATAAAAAATAATGCCAACTCTTTTTATGATGTCAAAATTACCATAGAATTATACAAAAATTCATTGGTCCCCATGAGTTATTTATCGTTCATGCAAAACCTAAGTATAAAGTTGAAAGGAAATATTGCAAAATGTAACAGGTATTATGTTTTGTGGAACACTTTAAATTAAATTTGATGTTGAATCAATAAAGTTAGACATTTTAAATTTTAAAAGGGCCTTAATTCTGTCAAAATCCATTGGTAGAATTATAGGCCTTTGTTAGTGACATCCAAAATTGATTTTTGAAGACTTGTATAAAGTTTCAAGTGAATAGCTGTAGTAGTTTTGAAGTTTAATGCTGCATACAAATGAAGCGTTATGGGCCTTGGAAAAATGACCTTCTCAAATAACCGTGTGAAGTCACAAGCAAATATCTCTAGTGGTTTATGACGTTGCATGCAAAATCTTAAACCAAAACTGCTACGCACCCGCCGGGTGAGTAGGTTAGCTCCACTTTTTTTTGAAAGTGGAGCTTGTTCAATTTTCTGTATTTTACCGCCAACTTTGATGGATGATTTTGGTCCTATCTTGGCGGTCGATCCATCATAAAATTCCTAGATATCCATAAATTACCGTTTTCTCCAACTAATTCATAAATTGTCCAAGATTTGCTTAGCTTCAGAAAGTATAATGAGTCAGTAAAATACATCCTAACGTCCTGGGCCTTATCAGTGACCTGCAATTGTAACACTGAAGATGTCTTTGAAGTTTCAAGTGATAGAATCTAATTATACATTAACGTCATGAAGTTGTAATGAAAATATTACCGGTTAATTTCAATGGCAAAAACAAGTGAAAGTTTATTCTTTATTTTTGTCACAGTCATATACAATGCACATACAATAAAACAACAGTATATAATGTACCTTAACATGTGTGATCATTGATCACATGTGTCGCCTCTTGATAGCCGTAACACGGCCAAAAAATATTCAACATATGCACAAGAACTTGAGCTAAAAATCAATCCTGTGAAGTTTCATTGAAGTAGTACAGTGGTACAGGAGGACTAGTTTGGACAAGTTTTAAAAATTAAAATTGTAAAAGGGCCATAACTCGAACAATAATCATTAAACCAGAAAATGCCGACAATATGCATACTTGGTACTGATCATTCATGTAAAGTTTAGAGAAAATTCCACCTGTAGTTTTTTAGGTGTAGTCCGGACAAGCTTTTGACGGACAGACGAACGTACGGACGGACAGACATACGACTCAGAAGTGATCCCTTAAACATGTGAAAGGGTTGTTTAGTTTTCTATTCAGTAAAAATTGCTTTCAATATTTATATCGAAACTTGTTTTGCATGTCTCATGAATTTGCATATATGACTTGTGCTATTGTACTTCCTAAGAAATAATTTCATTAATACTTTTTGAAACAAGTCAAAATGTGTTTATTACATTAAATCTATCTTCATCATTCACTTATAATACTCACTTTTGGCATAAAAACTATAAATGATGAATTAATATTAATATAATTTTCATTCTTTTTTCTTTCATTCAGTTATCTTATAAATGTTAACCCTGAACATGCTAGATTTGTATACTGGAATCTTCTTTAAAGTTGGAATAGACCATTAATATATGATTGATTTCAGCACAAAAAATATATAAAACTAAAAACTATTAAGCTATTATTAAAACGGAGTCTGGTAAAACTGCAAAGATGTTGATGCTGGCCTTGCTCTATAGTGGTGACATTTTTATCAGTTTGTTCAAGTTAGTAAAAAGCCTAATTTAACAACTATCATTATGTATTATGTAATTTTGATAAATTCACTTTTAATCTATTCAATTTGTCAGTATAATATTTATAAGAAAAAAATCTTTCTGCATTGTTCTCTACATTAAATGCATATCATTTTTCTCTCAGAGACATGCCTTCAAAAAAATTAAAATGATACAACCATTGATATATTTTACATGAATAATAATATAGCATAACATCTTGTAGAAATCATGGAAACAATACACTTTCATTTTACATTTATATCACCAAACTTAAAGTTGTGTAGAAAAGTGTCCCATCAGATAATCCCTACGCATTCTTTTCTGTATCTTCAACCACTGAATATCATAACTACCGTTATTAACAGCATTTAGTTGTACACACATGTAATAATTACCAATACAGACAAAGCTATCACACGTAATGAAACAATGCACTCTACATTTTTCTTTCTTGTGACGTGTTCCTTTCTAGAAAATTACACAACATTATAATATTCACATCTGTCATATCAAAAAAAGAGTAAAGTTGATGATGGACAACCTAATTCTAATGGGTAAAAGTTTTGAATGTAAAAACTTTTGAATACCCTGACTGAAGCATTTTTATTGAGTTTATATAGAAAGTATATAGTTACAGATATAAACTTAACTTCTACTGCTAAAAATTAATAAGTGTCCTCTGTGTGGTTTATATGCCGGACTAGAAGTCTAATGATCGGTAGTCGCGTGGAGACCAGTCCCATCAGGAGCAAACCATTGTTTCCTAACTCATCTCATTATTCATTGTTCAGTACTGGTTTGTTCCAGGAACGGATTTTCTACAAGCTTCCTAAACAATCAAACTAAAATTCTGTATCAACTAAAAATTGCCAAGATAGAACAGCGACATTGTATTGAAATAGATTAAACTTCAGATGGTACTGCGTTAAATGATGCTGATCTAAACATATAGCAATGAATTTAAGTACACAACAAAAAAGAGTAGTACCGCTATCCGATCACTCTTTCTTTTACAATTTCTGGGGTCTCTACCAACACCATACCATACATTGTGCCTCTTCCCATTCTAAGTAACTGAAAATTGATTATGTTTCTTATTAAGAATGCGATGACCTCACAGATGATTGTAATTGATTTTTTGAACAGATTATCATTGTACCTCACAGATGGCCTGCAAATAGATTCTTTGAACAGATTACCAATTGTACATCGTAGATGCCTACAAATGATTTCTTGCGAACAGTTACTCATTGAACTCACAGATGGCTGCAAAATGGATTCTTGAACATATTCCATGTAACTCAAGATGGACCTAAAAATGGAGTTCTTAACGATTATCATTATTATTTACTATTGATTTTGTCATATCAGGAATTCTCTCCTATTAATGCCATAGCGCACTGCGACGTTAAGCGTTTGTTTCACAGATTTTACTGAAATGCTGCCCCATAGTTATGATATGGAGAGCAACGACCATGAACTCAGAATGATTTTCTTAGAGCTAATTCTACGTTTTAGAAATATATATCGACAATTGATGGTTTCTGTCATCTACGGTATAATATATATAGTTGTTAATTAGTTCAACTTGAACCTTGATAATATGTATGTATTATTTCGCAACTAGATCTACTTTAATAATGGTGTCAGACTGAGTGTAGTCAATTATTTTTAAGTATTTCTTTGCTGTCCATTTTACTTCTTCCATTTTTCTTTGTTTTATATTACTGTTTTTGATAAAATGTGCGAAAGTATTGCTTGACTATCATTTTAAGTATATTAGCATGTAATCAAATACTCTTATTTATTTTATTTTCTTGAACCCGGTTTCTTTGTTTCTCGTTAATTTACTTTTCAGAAACAAAGAAAAAAGAACATCGTGTGCAGAACTTCCAAAAGTAACATTTTGTATAGAATTTCCAAAAGTAACAAAAAAATGGCAGGCACAGGACAAAACAGTATGATTTTCTTTATATAAATAATGGAAAAGTTTATTTTAATTATTTTACAAATCTAGAACATTTTTATGGTATACTTTACTTCCGGGATTATACAATATATAATTAATATATATAATTTTTAAATACAATATCTCGATAAAAATAGTTTTTTTTTTTATTTTTCGCCTTTCTCATTTGGTATCTTATGTACATGTAAATGCCTGTGTTTTCTGTTATAACAGAACTGCAATAAAGTAAAGTGTGCAGTCTTCCCATAAACAATTTCCCAAGCTCCTTTCAAACCATATATGTTAATCCAAGCTAATGAATCAGTCTCTGCAAAGTTCTGGTGGATTGGCTTCCCTACAATGCCCATGGTTGAAATTTGCTCCTTAATGATAAATGTAGCACAAGTATAATTCTAAAAACTTTTTCTATATAATCAATCTTTTTCGAGATTTTGTTTAATTCTGCACATGTTCTTTCAAGTCAATCTCGGATACTTTGATATTTAATAATGACTAGTTTAAAGTTTCTATAGTCTCCATGCAATTGCGCAGCGGTATTGGGTGACAGAAGCAAGTCCGAAGAGATGTTATAAATTTTTTTTTTAAAAAATATTCGATCATGTTTCTTACAAGATTACTCATTTATTTTACTAAAGATCGAAAAGTACTCGCTCTATTTGGGGCCTATGATCACATGATTTTTTCTAAGTTTTAGTAGCCTAGTCACGCTGGGGTTGCAATTTTTTATAAATAACAATTTTGAGTGCAAATTAAGAAATGGAAGGTTGATGATGGTAACCTTTTTGATCTTGAATTGCAAAATTATTGTGAGAAAGATTATTACACTTGTAACATTTATAGACCAATAGAGACAATCCAAAATTTTTATGAAAAAGGTTTTTGAAAAAATGTCCAATTTGAGGACTCTTTATTATATTTTGTTAATATATAGAATAAGGTAAAAAAAACTATCAATGATACAGTAGTTACAGTTATATGCTGATCAAACCAGACAATATAAATGAGGTGTAGACTAATTTCCATCACAAGACTATGCTTTATCAATAATAAATGATCAGTTATTCTTTTAAAATCTTCTCTCATTAAACATTTAGGAGTGTTAACAATAAGCAATGTTTCAAGTAAGAAAAAACTAGAGGCAAATAAGGAAAAAAATTTTGAAGAGAATTGAAAGATTACGATTGAAAAGATACAACAAAAATTTTTTACCCCACAAACTAGAAATAAAAAAAAAGATCTCAGAAATTAAAGAGAAAAAAATGTATTGATATTTTCTTTATTAGATATAAAGCAAAATGGCTACATGAAGGAGAAAAAAAGCCCACACGGTATTTTCTGTATCTAGAAACAGTAAACTATGTTTCTAACTTTATGAACTTCACTTATTCAGATAAAGCGTCAACATTAAAATCACAAAATGAAATTCTTTTAGGACAAACACTTCACTACAAAAACTTGTATAAGTTAAAAGAGACAAAACGTAATATCTCTAATATATTACTTTGGATCATTTTGATATACCATACTCTCAGAAACATCAAGCAGTCCTGAGGAACTCGACATACAATGAAATGTTAAACTCTCCTAAAGAGTTATGTCAAATAATACAAAGCCTGGATGAATGATGGCTTTACAGTAAAATTCTTTTAAGTTTTTTTTGGAAAGACATAGGTGTTTCTGGTAAAATGATCTATAAAATTATGCCTATACAAAAAGGAAATTATCAGTTACACAATAACAAGGGTATAACTTGCATATGCGTAAGGGAAATAAAAGATAAACTTATTTGAAAAAATTGGGGGCCTATATCACTTTTTTGAATGGGCCATTAAAATGCTTCTGCCTCAGTTGCATTTCGTTTTAAAAAATATTTTTAGCAAATGGTTTACTATGAAGACCAAACAGGATTTTTTATGGCCGATTAATGGCAATCTAATTAGTAGAAATGTATATGACATTTTATTTTCATTACGGAGCAAGAATAAATATCCCTGGGATTTACTCTCCTGATTGACTTTTGCTGACTGTTTCGACTGTTGTCATGGAAGTTTCATGCACCAAGTCTTAGAGATTCTTTACTTTGGTCCCCGCCCTCTAGTACGTAATGGATAAAATTTTTAATAACAAATATAGAATCGTTTGTCATTGTCACCTGCGAACGGACACATGTACTTTGATTCTTACTTCATAGAGGATTGCCGTCAAGGCGATGCTCTGTCACCCTACCTGTTCATTTTAGTGTTCTGAGATAGACTTTCAATTCTAATAAGGAATAACAAAAATGTTAAACTAATTCAAGAGTAAAGAGAATAGATCAGTATACTAATTCAGAGTAAAGGAATATAGGATATACAGTATGCTGATGACACAAGTTTGTTTTTGGATGGTACAAAAAGTCCTTACGTAGAACATAATATTGACATTAAAATTCTATGCTAGTGTTTACAGGCCTGAATATAAATACAGAGAAAAACTAATGGTAATATGAATTGGATCAAGGAAATAGTAATACATTTATTTTTTGTTCCAGAATATAATCTGGTATGGAATGATGAAGTATTTTACTGTTCTTGGGTCAAATTTTCTAATAAATCTCTCAAGAAATAGTAGACTTGAACTATTTTATTTAAAAATTGAAGAAATTAAAAGCTTTGCAAATTTGGTCAAAAAGAATCTTTACCCTATAGGCTAAAAATTGAAGAAGTAAATCCTTTGTAGCAACAAATTTATTGATTTTAAGATTCAAATCCTTCTTTATAAATCATAATCCCTTATTCTTTACTTGTGAGTGGGATATGATCTCATGACAAATTAAAAAAGTTATAAACACAGACTCACGTATGGGCTCAAATGATAATTGAAATATTATAATAGTTAAAAGTGACATGCTACGAAGACTTATACAACTCAAATAGTAAATTCAAGTAGTTTTAGTTCGATGTTACATGTCCTTCATAAGTCAAATATTTAAATTGGAAAACTTTATTAAGTTCAAATTCATAGTTTCAATCCATTCTGATTAAGATTGTTTTATACAGTTATTTTACCTTTCTGTAAACTTAAAACCTGAAACAGAAACAAGTTTTTCAGATATATATCTGGAAAAATCCAGGAATTAAAGTTGGTAACTCAAGTGTGTATTTACAAAGATGGATTTCAAGAGGAATCTTGTTTTTAGGAGACCTCCTCAATCAAGATGGTGAATTTTATTCTTATGATGAGTTTACTGCAACCTACAATATTAAAGTAATTTTTTAGAATATAGGGGTTGCTGTAAATGCCTTAAAAATACCTAGAAGTTAATAAATATTTTACATTTGCCCCAGAATCTCAACTATTTTATCCACATTCCTCATAGCCTGATACTTTTAAATAAAGATAAAAATGGTTGTAGATCTATCTATAAAGCAATGCAAAATATAAACCAGTATTTCAAACTCTTTACAAAAATGGAAAGATTAATTTGACGGCTTTTTCGGACCTTTCTTTTTTTCAAAAATAATTCAATATATGATATGGTTCATAGATATACAAAGATCAAAAAATTCATATGGTTACCAATTTAGAATCACCATCGAATGACTTGCAACAAACTATTTACTTAAAAAATTAATATTATTGATAGATGATAGCCTGTACATTTTGTTCAAATGAATCAGAAACTTCTGTTCCACCTGTTTGTGATTGCCCAATAATAAAACAATTTCTGGTTACAAGTTCAATAAATTATGTTAAAGAAGAATGTAAATATTGATTTCCATAATTGGCTGGCAACAGATATCTATACTTGCAGTACAAAACTTGATATTGTGTTAAAACAAAATAATTTTGATTGCAGAAAGTCAATATATTACAGTAGGATTAAGAAAATAAGGCCTAACCTAGAAAATTTTAAGAATTAAATTAGCAACTATAAGATCTGAAAAATATACTGCAAAACAAACTAAGTATGAGTTTTTTAAAAAGACATGGGCAGAGAAGTTAATAATTTAGTCTTTCAATATAATTCAGAACATTAATTTTCTTTGCTTAGCCATCTCATATGTATTTAGACTGGGCATTGGAAAAATTGCAATGTATGGAGCCTTCCACCAACCAAAAACACTGTTTAAAGATATGTTTTTTACTAAACAGCAGAGACGAAATCCAAGTAGTTTACACCAAATAACCTTTTATTTGATATTTTCCTATTTTTCCCCTCTTCCCCCCCCTGAATACCACCCTCTCTCCCATCATAAATCCTTCTCCTTTCAGTAGAATATCATAGTTTTAAGCAAATTGTTGCTTTGTTTTGTGTATTATGTTTTACAGTTTAAGAAACGAGTAATGATTTAATTTAAATGACTATCACACAGTACATTTGTGCTCTTTACAATTAAATATTATTAAGTTTGTCTCGAGTAGATTGTACCTCCTTGTAAATCAAAGAGACATTCAAGTTAAAAGTGACTGTCATGATTTTACAAAAACACACTGACTAATTGTTGCTCATCATAAAAAAAATAATTGTTAAAGTTATAGCTAAGTACATGATTTTATATGACAATTCTATTTTTGGTGCACATAGTTGCAAAAGAGTTAAAATTTCTTTTGACCTACTCAGTATCTTATAAATTTTCAGGTAAATATTACATGATGATTTTTACATTTACTTGATGAATGTAAATCATGGTATTTTTTGGGTAAAGTTTTTTTTAAATGATATATTCTGTGGTCAAAGTGACATCACTAATTTTGAAATACACAACTTTTCATTTGTTTTAATAATAGGAAAACAAAATGTGTTAAAACAAAAAAATACATGTTTCATTTCTATTGAACTGATAGCAGAATGATAAGATTTATTTGAAACCATCTCAGTCTTTTGTATAAGACTCAGTTTATTGTTGTATGAGATTTTTTTATCTTTTTTAAGGGAAAAAAAAAATAGGACAGTTGGGCCAACCACGGAATTTACGTAAATTTTTGGCATATTAAAGGGAAAATATGCTAAAATTGGGAAAAAAATTACCCGTAAATTTTTAGGGGGAAAAATAAAGCTTTCCCAAATTTTGCCCTCTCATTTTAAAAACCCGTTTTATAAACACTTTTGCATAACCTTGAAGTTGTTGTATTAGGGGGGTTGGTTAAAAGCTTTTTCGTTTTTGGCTTATTTGGGTCTACGCATGTTTAAATAGGTCAGGTTTACAGACCGGGGGGATACAGCAGCAAAATCCTCCCTTAAATATTTTAATGGTCATTATTTTGGCGAAAATTTTGCCTTTTCTTAAATTTGTCTTCTGGCACCAGTTCCAAGTCAAAAAAAGGGACTACATTTTAAACAGTTTTTTAGAATCTGTTTCAAATGCAAAGCAACATGCCTACCGTTCTCTTTCTACAATTTACTGTTTCATTGTTGATCTTTCACAAAGAGATTGTGAAAAAACTGATTGTTCCTTAAAGCAATAACACTTACTTGTATCGCAATAGTGCACCGAAAAATAATATTTTGGTTTCAGTTTTGAAGATGTTTAAAGTATTACTCATCTTATCTTATGTAGTAAAATGTGATTTATTCTATTTCACAATGGCGAAATTGATAAGAATAGATGTACTCTCAATGAGAGAAAGAGTTAAAATAAAACAATGCTACGGAAAGGGTTACACTATAACGCGAGTGTTGTAAAAAGGGACTTAAGGCAATTTTTTCAGTCTATTTTTTGTAAAGAGTAACTGACAAACACTGACACTCGTGAATGTGACGAATCGGTTCTTCTGTCCTCAAAAGAGAGACTTTGAAAAGGTATATTTTTTCTGGAAATTGCCGTTTAATAAATTTCTATAAAGTTTGATAAACAAAAATCACAATTTAGAATTAAAATCCTGAATCTAATTTTCACGCGCATTAACATGACGTTCACATTTTATGCTTATTTAACTATAAGCATATTCATCATCAGTCAGATTTTGTTCTTTGTGTAGAACAATTTTAAATAGCATTACATATAACTTGCAACTTTGCGTGTAAACATGATAGTATTGTTACTTAGTTGCGTTACTTATGATTCTCTATCTATCAAAAAAGGCCCAAAATAGCCCTGAGTCGCCAATAAAAAACGAGAATGGACGCCATGTGAAGTAAACAAAGTAGAAAATAGTAAACAGATAAATGATTTTATAAAACAACAGCCATCGATCAAAGTCAAAATTTCTTGAAACAAAACATTCTAAAAGTCGGACATAACAATGATTATCAATAATTATATAAATATTTACATTAACATATATATGTAATAGCAACACGACTGGGTCCATATATGACACTGCTGCGTCCATTGAATTATAATTGATAGCTAACTAAGCTAAGTAAAATTACGATTACATAAAGAGGTAATTCAAATTTTTTTTCCTGTAAAATTTACTTTTTATTCACTATCAGAAATAATTATTTATTTGGCATATGCATTATGTTTATATGTTTTTAATTTAATATGTGGTCCTTCTTTAAATCTTAAAATGAAACAAAAATCCTGTTAAGACATCTCAGGTATGCCCGGTTCAAAATCCAAAGCATTTACACCAATGACCCACATCGATAAGAAAATAGTCCCAAATAGCCCCTTTCGTTTTTATTCAATTTTGGAAGAGACACAATTTTTTAAAAAAATTCTACTCCTGAATGTTTTCAAAACCAAAAAATATTCCTTCCCTTACCTCTCCTTACTGAATATTGGGTGATTTGATTGGTGATTTAAAGCTCGATTAATGATATAATTAAAAAAAATTTTGTCAGATATGTATTTTATCAACAGGAATAAAATGCAATAATAAAATAGAATAGTGTTTAGTTCTAAGTGAACGAAATTTTCCAGTTTACGAAAAAGGTTACCGTGGGGATGAAAAAAGGATGTAAAATATTTTTTTTAACGAGCCACTGTATTAAAAAATGAATTGTTTTACTTAAAAATTTTAAAGGTTTTTTAAATTATGGTTATAGTAAAAAAACCTTTTAAAAAAAATACCGTTGACTTTTAAAATTCCGCGGGGGATAAGTTTACAACATAAAAATGGGAATATCCTGATTGTGCATTCGTTGGGCATTCTAGTAAGTAAAATTTTCCGTTTTTTGGGTTTTTGTTTCTTTTTTTTGAAAACGTTAAAATTGCTACATACAAAATATAGTTTTCTAATCATTACCGTGAAAGAACAATGATTAAAGAGCAAAAACAAAATTTTTTTACAAAACAGTACAATAAAATTTTACGACTTTTAAAAAACTTATAGCGCAGCAGTAAAAATCATTAAAAATATTCATTTGTGTTTATGTAAATCGTACAGTAAATAACAAATGTTTTTATGTTAACATAATTATAGAGAGAGAACGGTAGGCATGTTGCTTCGCATTTGCAACAGATTTCATAAATCTGCTTTAAACTGTAGTCCCTTTTTTTCGACTTGGGAATGGTGCCAGAATTGACAATTGAAGAAAATGGCAAGATTTACGCATATATAATAACCATATAAACATATTAAGGTTGGATTTTGCTGTCTGTATCCCCGGTTGATGTAAACCTGACCTATTTATCATGGCGTAGACCAAACAACGCCAGAAAACGAAATAGCTTGCAACCGAAGCCCGCTCTAATACAAGCAACTTCCAAGGTTATGCAAAGTGTTTGATAAAACGGCTTATAAACTGACGAGGATCCAATATTCTGTGGAAAGCTTATATTTTTCCCCGTAGACTGGTGCACATCCAAAGATATTGATACAGAAATAAAATATTTACGGCTATTTTCTTTTCCGAATCGAGCAATATTTGTCTTGGAAATGATGCCAAAAATGACGTCAATGTCACGCGGTATGGCCACACTGAGGTAAATATTTGGGTAAATGTAACAACTTTCTTTTAACATACATTATGTTTTAAACATTTTTGTGACATTGAATAATAAAGAATACTACTTTAATTTTGCTGAAAATATTTTTTGTTCCAAAAAATATTAGGTCAAAGGGAAGCAACTATCAAGAGGATAAGTTGAAACAAAAAAATGAAGTATTTTGACAAAACTTTTAATTTACTTTATGTTTTAGAAAGTCTTTAGAAAATGTTTGCTTTAGGATTATTTCTGTATAAATTTGTTTGTTATTTCTCTTCTATGTTATAAAAACAGAAACCCCATGAACGTACTACAAATTCTAAATAACACTTTTATACCAGTCATGTTAAAGTATATAAAATTATTTATAATACTGCACGTTTGTAACGTCGCTTTTCATTGGATAATCGTGACGTTTATATAGTTTTATATACACGTCTTCTGTCGATCCATTAAGAAATCTTACTTTTTTCTCTAAAAATGATGCTTGCTGTATTATAAATTCGTTATAAAGATTGTTGACCGGTTATATAATTATTGGAGGATGTCTCAAAATGAAGATAGATATTTCAGAGGATTTCTGGCCCATCCGTCTCATTGTTAAAATGACTCTTGTTCTTATATAAGATGATACTGAAATAAGTAAAATTATTCCTAACTAATGAAAACATATTTGCTGTTGTTCTTCACAACTGATATTAAAATTAACCAAAAACGGCAATATCTTTCAAACCGGATGGTTACTGTGTATGTGTTTTTCCATGCACGTGCAGAGATGCTAAATATTATCGTAATTGAAAGAGATAATATATACATATGCGATATATTTTAAACTTGACATTTACGAATATCTACAGCTTCATCATAAGCGCTATTGCTTAATTTACGAGTGATCGCTGAAATAATGCTCTGAGGCAATCATAACTTTTCGTCTCTTTCTTCAGCTATTGTTAACATGTTTGATTCTTTTTCTGAAAAGAGAGCTTCAGGATGAATATCCAAGGGAGTTAAAGCTGAACCCGAGTAGTTACTCATATTACAAGAGTTAACCTTTCGTGCATTGAAAATCAAAAGAGGAAGTGTAAATTGGAATTTTTCCAAATCACCCTTGGAAGTATTTGTTTACCGTCAAAATATATCAGAAAAATTGATACATTTCAATTAAAAGTAAGTTTAATTTATATCTAATAATTTATACTGAATTTTCATTTATTTATTAATACTACATGTTTGTTTATTTTCCAGAAGTTTTGTAATCTTAAATTGCGACGTAATAAATGAATTATGATCGATAGAAACATAAGAATTGTAACGATAGAAATCGTTTCATGTTGAAACTATACTAAGTGGTACAGATAGGAAATAAATCTATGAAGCAAGTTAAGCAATTATTTCTCCTAGGTCAGTTTCTACAGTTTTAATTTTTGAATATCAATTTTCAGAAATATTCTAATTGGTATTTGTTAACTGTAAAAAGAAATTTTTTAAATACATAATGCTATTATTGTATCTATGTAATATTTCCTATACCGCATTGTCATAAATGACATGTAAATTGTGTAACATTAATGAGGAGCTTTTTCAAAATTAGCAAATGTTTTTTGTGTGCTTTTTTTTCAAAACTGAAAGAGGAAGTAAAACTTTTGTTTTGGTATATTGATATTATAATTCATTTTTATATTATCATACTTTAATGGGTTAGTTTTGGCATATATATTAGTAAAATACTCACATCATCAATGCAATCTTAACTCTTCATCTTATTATTCTTAAAATCAGATTTGTTATATCAAAGATAATTTAAACAAACAAGTATATAACATGTTGATTAACAGTAAAAACACTGGTAATATAATAAAAGAAGAGATACAATGTACAATGTTCTATTTTTAAATAACTGATAAAAATTCAGGTCACTTTTTTACTTTTAGTGTAATGTCTGGTAACAACAAAAATTACGTACTTTGTATTATCATAAACTCATTCATGATTCTTATGTTTTGACAAGGCTACATATGTTTTATCATTACAGAATGTTTCAGTCACCTGAATATTGCAAAACTTTGTCACTGAAATTATCTGAGGTATTAGAGGATGTTGGTGTTAATGAGAAAATGGTGTTGAAAAGAAGAAGAACATGTATGCTAAATGAGAGTTTAACAACGATTTCATTCAGATCAATTGGTAAAAAAGTAACTGATTATATTCTTGGGAGTCAGTCTGAAGGTACCACTACTATAGGACTTGATTCAGATGTTGACAGGGTGATTGTAGATTATGATTATAATGTGATACAAGACTGGGCAGAGTGGAAACAAAATAAGAGAAACCTTCTTCTGATACAGGATGAGAATGTTACACCAGGATATTGTTTTTTTACAACTACTTCGATCTGATGAACCTATTTTTGAGACAAACATTCCTAATGAAACTTTCATCAGAGATAGCAATGGGAGAATATTATTAAGACATTCATTCCTAACAAGCATTTTCCGAGGAATTACTGAACAACACGGACCATCAAATGCTGTCTCCGGGGTAATGGATACTGCGACCATGACATTGTTTTTGCTTTCCCTTGTAATTCATGGCCACAATCAACATCACATTTTCTAGAAAGAGCTTGTGTAATGAGGTGGTTACCATCTGAAAGTATTCAGATATGCTGCTAGCTATGATTGTTTTGTTGTAAGTGCCTGTAGCAAAATTGCTGCTTATCCAGAATTAGAGTGGAGACTATCTACTTCTCTACCAGAGAGATGTTTGATGTTCAATCTAAATATTACGCAATTACAATGCTATGTTTTAATGAAAATATTTTTGAAAACTTTTTTGAATGCACAAAATGTGAGTGCCCTTTCAACTTTTATGTGTAAAACCGTTTTTATTACATTGTATTGAAAATACAGAACAAAACATATGGAAAGGGACAATCTTTGTACATGTTTATCTTACTGCTTGCTAGAACTCCATAGCCATGTTCAAAATGAAAAATTGCCCGCATTTCATTATTTCTGATAACAACTTAATGGCCGGACAATTTACAGCTGACGAGAAGCGAGACGTTTTAAAGAAATTATGTTACATAATAGAGAGCGATGATAGATGTTTACTTCGAATAAAGATGGATAGTATAAGCCAGAGACTACAGGTCAAGCTAAGTACATTTGTTCATATTACATACAACATTCCAACCTCACTTGAGATATACGAAGAATGTTTGTCTGAACCTTTCATCGGTCTAATGAAGGAGATAAGCGGGGAATATTAACGCTAATAAATAACTTGTCAAATCATTCATATATGTTATCTTAAGCAAATTATCTTAAAGCTCATATACTACAGTACAAGCGAAAATAGAATGGAACAGCTTGTAAGTCGTTATCTGGTTCCATTTTTATATTCAACACTAGGCCTTATAATGGCGTCATCAAGTATTGAACAGAATAATCCAGTTCAATATAAAGCACTTCAGTGGCTTACATTGGGTTTGAACTCAGATGTCACATCTGGCAGATTAAAACTAGCGTCAATGTTCTACTGTGTAGGTGATATGGATAGAGCAGAGTTCATTCTGAGACAAACTGAAAGTCGATATAACTCTACTGTTGTTGAACCTGTATGTGGTTGCTGGCCTCATCCTCATACATGTCGGTCTGCTGAATTTAAAAGGAAATGCAGTGAAATAAGTGAAAATTGCCTCAATAGTATAATATCATGTTGTGTCAAATTCATGCAGGCAGAAGTAAATTGTATGCCTCGAGAATTACGGTATGAAATGATAAGATCTACACGAAAGGATATGCCACATAGAAGTATACATGAAACGTTATGGATGGACTATGCTGTTGTTGATTCCCTGTCGTATCTCTACTTTTTACAATACAAGACATACAGTCATCTACAAAGACAACAGGATCAACAACGGGCACTTAGTAATCTTGTGAAGGTTATCTTTACAAAAAGAAACTTTGGCCACAGAGAGACAGCTCTCAACCTTCTAGGGCAATGTATGGAACAAGAGGACAAACCAAGGGGAGCGTTACAGTGTTATATGTTTTCCCTTCAACAAAGAGAAAGAAACAATGCTGCAAAGTTTCATATTTGTAGTTTACTAAGAAAGTATGTCTCAAACATGTAAAGGTTCAAACATCTGTACTGATAAAATGAAAGGGGTTGATGTAGACTAAAGAATGTATGTTTAATTGTACATTTAGTTACAATGTGGTTGGTTTTTAGATTTCCACAAACTTTCTTTAAATTTGCAGTTATATCTTCGTATTCTGGAATGCTGTTTTAAAAAACAATACTAAGAGAACTCCAAAGGTGTACTGTGATCGTATCATCATAAAAAGCTTCACATTTGTTAGATATACAAGTTTGTTATGATGAAGCGAGAAAGAAATCGGTCACATTTTCGCTCCATTTCCGTATAAGGGTCCGAGAACCGATCACTTTCGCTCTTTATCGCAATTTTAGAGTAATTTCAACCTTTATTAAACGGTCTGTCTTATCATTGTGATTCATTCATCAATGTATGATGTATACAATCAATTTGAAAGCACCATCGTCTGATCCTTAAACAATATGATTCTTAACAGTAAAGAAAAGTATTTAATCAACTGACAATTTATTATCTGCGATAAATCTACTGAACAACAGCTAGTATTTATTATCTTTATTATCAAACAAATCAGGGAAAAGACATGTAAAACAAATAGAAACTTCATTTATTTCTTTGTAAATACGCATATATCCTGATGAATAAAATATTGCTGAAATTTAGTTGTTTGGTCAGAATTGAATGCGCAGACCCGATGCAGAAATTTAACATGACGGAAAGCTCGCAAACCTTTCTTAATGTCTATCCTCCTGTAGATTTTTTGTAACTGACGTAACAAACATTCTGACAATTCGCCGCTTTATCCCTCGTCCCTTTCTGTCTGAGATCATGTATTCGCCATTTTTGAATCGCTTGCGCCAGCTGAAACCGTGTGACTTACTCGCCGACTCATTGCCCTTTGTGAACTGATAACTTCATATGAAGACAAGTAGAGATTTCGATGCTAAAGCATCAAGTCGCCGGATAGAAAAATGATTGTATTATCATTAATATAAGAAAATATATCAGTTTAATGGTTCAAGTATAAAGAAAAGAGGAACAATATGTTGAGTAATGTTTGCCACCGAGGCTTGTAAGGCAAGTGATATGCTGGTAAGATACGAATCTACAACGGTGAAAGCGAGTAATTAGTTGCCAAAGACCTAAGTCACTCGAATCCAGAACTTACTGCAATAGAACTATGAATAAAAAAGCTTCAGTATAGTAGAAACCAAATCGACCACTAGCTCCGAACAATTGAGCGAAGACATCTTATAAATCGGTTAACTTCTGTCATCTTATGGTTTATCTAGTGAACTTTGGACAACAAGTCAACCTCGATTATCATGTCAACCGCGGATATATGGTATAGTCCTTTGCGGAAATCATTTAGTCGAGTTTAGATATAATTTGTATTAATGTTGGCATTTCTTTAGCATTCTTATATAAATATAATGATTATTAGTATAGATGCTCTTGTTGTGGGGGGCTTAGCGATTAAAATCACTTGCCCCTTATAGCTAATCCCGCAAGGGACAATGATGTGAGGACACAATGGGCCATCTAGCTAACAGAGTGTATATGGTTTTACTCTAGAGCCCGCTCGTGTTAGAAATAATGCATATAGAAGCACCCTTAATAAGACTTGATTGACGTCATGTGACCATATCAGGGTCGGTGGAACGAATAATACTCATTTATAAAACAAGTATCATGTATACTGCATGATTGTGAATGAAAAAAAAACATTCTTAATAATTAATAAAAACAAAGAGGATATCTTATTAATCTGTTACAATATTTCGTACACGCACAATCAGGTGGTCAGTGGTATAAACTCTTCATTTTTCTTTATGGAAACTAATAGGTAATAAAATCTTAACAAATTACTCTACCCACGTTAAACATAAAATTGTTTCAATGTAGACATGTTTGGGCGCCGTGAAAACCTTAAAAATTGTCTGATAATTCATGATGTACAGCATGTTCTCATAGTACCTGTATATGTATTATACCCATTCGCATTTTTTTATATTTAGCAGTTTAGTGAAAATATGCTCATTTTTGTCAGTGTCAAGTTAAGTTATATAGACTATATATTTCATGACTGCTATAATGGTAATGACAACAGTCGACATGTTTAGGATAAAACATATATCTGCCTGGATAATAACAAATAATGCCACCTCTTTTTATGGTGTGAAAATTACCATAGAATCATACAAAAATTCATTGGTCCCCATGAGTTATTTATCGTTCATGCAAAAAAAAGTATAAAGTTGAAAGGAAATATTGCAAAATGTAACAGGTATTATGTTTTGTGGAACACTTTAAATTAAATTTGATGTTGAATCAATAAAGTTAGACATTTTAAATTTTAAAAGGGCCTTAATTCTGTCAAAATCCATGGTAGAATTATAGGCCTTTGTTAGTGACATCCAAAATTGATTTTGAAGACTTGTATAAAGTTTCAAGTGAATAGCTGTAGTAGTTTTGAAGTTTAATGCTGCATACAAATGAAGCGTTATGGGCCTTGGAAAATGACCTTCTCTCAAATAACCGTGTGAAGTCACAAGCAAATATCTCTAGTGGTTTATGACGTTGCATGCAAATCTTAAACCAAACTGCTACGCACCCGCCGGGTGAGTAGGTTAGCTCCACTTTTTTTTGAAAGTGGAGCTTGTTCAATTTTCTGTATTTTACCGCCAACTTTGATGGATGATTTTGGTCCTATCTTGGCGGTCGATCCATCATAAAATTCCTAGATATCCATTAATTACCGTTTTCTCCAACTAATTCATAAATTGTCCAAGATTTGCTTAGCTTCAGAAAGTATAACGAGTCAGTAAAATACATTCTTACGTTCTGGTCCTTATCAGTGACCTGCAATTGTAACACTGAAGATGTCTTTGAAGTTTCAAGTGATAGAATCTAATTATACATTAACGTCATGAAGTTGTAATGAAAATATAACCGGTTAATTTCAAAGGAATAAAACAAGTGAGAAGTTTCTTCTTTATTTTTGTCACAGTCATAAACAATGCACAAACAATAAAACAACAGTATATAATGTACGTTAACATGTGTGATCATTGATCACATGTGTCGCCTCTTGATAGCCGTAACTCGGCCAAAAACTATTCAACATATGCACAAGAACTTGAGCTAAAATCAGTCCTGTAAAGTTTCATTGAAATTGCATGAGCGGTTTAGGAAGATCCGGACAAGCTTTAAAAATAAAAATTGTAAAAGGGCCATAACTCGAACAATAATCATTAAACCAGAAAATGCCGACAATATGCATACTTGGTACTGATCATTCATGTAAAGTTTAGAGAAAATTCCACCTGTAGTTTTTGAGGAGTAGTCCGGACACGTTTTTTTACGGACGGACGAACGTACGGACGGACAGACATACGACGCAGAAGTGATCCCTTAAACATGTGAAATGGTTGTTTAGTTTTCTATTCAGTAAAAAATGCTTTCAATATTTATATCGAAACTTGTTTTGCATGTCTCATGAATTTGCATGCATGACTTGTGCTATTGTATTTCCTAAGTAATAGTTCCATTAATTCTTTTTGAAACAAGTCAAAATGTGTTTATTACATTAAATCCATCTTTATCATTCACTTATAATACTCACTTTTGGCATAAAAACTATAAATGATGAATTAATATTAATATAATTTTCATTCATTTTCCTTAATTTAGTTATCTTATAAATGACCCTTCTTTATCTTATCCCTGAACATGCTAGATTTGTATACTGATATCTGCTTTAAAGTTGGAATAGACCATTAATACAAAATTCAATTCAGCACAAAAATATACAAAACTAAAACTATTAAGCTATCAGTAAAACAGAGACTGGTCAAACTGCAAGGATGTTGATGCTGGCCTGGCTCTATAGTGGTGACATTTTTATCACTGTTTGTTCAAGCTAGTAAAAAGGTTAATTCAACAACTATCATTATGTATTATGTCATTTTGTTAAATTCACTCTAAATCTATGCTTTTTTCAGTTTAATATTTATAATAAAAATACTTTTTGCATTGTTCTCTACATTAAATGCATATCATTTTCTCTCTCAGAGACAGGCCTTCAAAAATAATTAAAATGACACAATTATTGATATATTTACATGAATAATAGTATAGGATAACATCGCGTAGAAATCTTGGAGATAATACACTTCAATTTTACATTTATATCACCAAACTTAAAGTTGTGTAGAAAGGTGTCCCATCACATAAAATCTCTGAGCATTCTTAACTGTATCTTCAACCACTGAATATAATAACAATCGTTATTTACAGCAGTTAGTTGTACCCACATGCAATAATTACCCTTAGACAAAGCTATCACACTAAGTGAAACAATGCAGTGACGTGTTCCTTTCTAAATAATTACACAATATGATAACATATTAGACTTTACAGACAAGTAAAGTTTATGACGAACACTCAACTCCCATTCTAATAGGTAAAAGTTTTAATTGTAAAAAGATCTGAAAATCCTGATTGAAGAATTTTTTATTGAATTTTTATAGAACGTATATAGTTAATTACTACTGCTCGTAAAGATAAAAGGTGTCCTCTGTGTGGTTAATATACCGGACTAGTAATCTAAGGATCGGTAGCCGCATGGATTCCAACCCCATCAGAAGCAAACCATTGTTTCCTGGAACAATCATAATATCCATTGTTCACTACTGGTTTGTTCCAGGAACGGAATTTTTCTATAAGCTTCCTACATAATCGAACTAAAATTCTGTATCAACTAAAAAATGTCAAGATAAAACAGCTAAATTGTATTAAAATAGATCATACTTCAGATGTTACTGCGTTAAATGATGCTGATCCAAACATATATTAAGGAAGTTAAGTACACAACAAATTAGAGCCATAGCGAATATTACTCTTTCTTTTATAATGTCCGTGGTGTCTACCGACACCACACCAGACACTGTGCCTTTTCCCATTCTAAGTAACTGAAAATTGATTATGTTTATTATTGAGAATGACATTATGCATGAATGGTAGAAACAATAAGGCAATTTTAATATCCAATGAAAAGAAATTGACAAGTTTTTTAATGCAGTTGATTGATTATATCATTGGTATAATAAACTAATCAAGGGGCAGTCAGGATATGGTGATTCGGTTTAATTTACTCTTTTAACATTGACATAAGTTATCAGCAATATCTTGAAATTATTTAGTCATTTTTGTTACAATATTTTGTTGAATTTGATTTATACTACATTAATTGGAAGATGCAAAAGCTGTATTCATTTACTGATTAATATATTGTAATTAATGCTGCAAAATGTATTTCAGATTGATTATACAATCGTGTGTCACGTGTTATTCTACAATTGATTCTGATTGATTCTGATTGTCGGAGATCCTTTTCAATCACAATATTATTGAATTATGCCGTATTTTTTTCGCAGGTTACATTGTTACTTACTGCTTTAAAGTCATCCCAAAATTACTGTTATCAGTGTGCATAACTTGAAATCACGTTTATTAAAGCTTTTAAATATGATAAGTTGTAGTCATCGTTTTTGATCTACGCAGAATGTGCATGTGCAAAATGCAACATTCGTTACTATGGAAAATCGTATTGTAAAAATGTCTATATACCAATAATTTCATTGCCAGTTTGCTTAGTGGTTTCTTTGATTGATCATTGGCATTATCAGCTGGCATACGAGCAGTCAGTGAACAAAATTTAATATTCGTAAGTTTGTTCGAGAAAGCTGGTTACTTTGAACATATTATCACTGTAACTCACAGGTTGCCTAAAATGTTTTCTTTTTTCAAAAAGATTACCATTGTAATTTACAGATGGACGACAAAACGTTTTCTTAAAACAGAGTACCATTGTAACTCACAAATGGCCTACACATGGATTCCTTAAACAGACAACCATTGTAACTCACAGATGGCATACAAATGGATTCTTTGAACAGTTAAGCATTGATACTTCTAAATCGTCTACAAATGAAATTTTTGAACAGATTACCATTGTAACTCAGAGATAGGCTACAAATGAAATCTTTGAACAGATTACCATTACAACTCAAAGAATTTGCTTTTCTTTCTGTGGTGTCAATACCAAACTGAATGGAATAAGGAACGTGACAAAATAACGTTATTCATGCTGACAATTTCAATAAAGTATAAAAAAACTTGCATTATGAAACAGAAATTAACCCTTAATATCTTTCTTTTTTAACAACCTCAAAAAAGCCTTTAATATTCTATTTTCTAACATTCATTATATCTTATATTGTCCGTCCGATTCAGCAAGTTCACCTCTATTTTAAAACTTTTATTTTCAAAACGCATATTTTTGTTATTTGATAATGGCATTGGTCACCAATTATCCCAATCGCAATTGTTTGACCTTGCCGTCAATGTTAGGGTGAGGTTTATTATGAATAATCGTTGAGGTGTTCCGACTGAAATCGAACGGACATGAAGTGAAAATAAATAAAGATATTTCGATAGAAATCACAACAGAACTTTTATTTCGTTGACTTGTTCATAGTGCATCGTCATATAGCATAATTTCATGTAACAGATACTTTTCAGTGTAATCAATCACTGCCATAATATAAAAGAAGATCATTCATATTAGTAATCAAACATGTATTTGGTGGATCTTTTTTAAGGCTCAGTTAAATGAGGATGAACAAATATATAGATAAAAATAAAATCACATCAATATCTTTTTTCTATTCATACTCATCAGTTAATATTGAGCACGTTAGCCAATACATTTTTCTGATCACAAAGCTTAATATACTCGGATTTATAAAATAATATCTTGATATAAAGGCTATGAATTTCATGAGCGTATAGAATAAAATCAAATTCACCTTCAAAGTCTTCTGCTGAACAAGATTGACAAATCAAATCACTTCTTTGTATTTTGTTTCTAGTATTTCGTATCCCTCAGTATGTATACATTCTAATTATAAGTCGTTCGACAGAGAGATTTATCCCCGTTATTAGTAAGTGAAGCTAAGATTGTTATTTTCAAGCCTTCCACATTATTCTAGGTGAAAACTGTAAACATAAGCTACACAATAAAGTACAAATTGGCTGTCTGTCACTTTGTGGCTATCCCGCCTCATTAGTCTGGTAAATTTAATATTATAATATTCACAGAAAGATAAGACTGCAAAGATGCCATAATTATGGCCGATTATAATAAAATATGATATGATATACTATAAATAAGTATACTATGATTTAATATGATATGAGATATGATATGTAATATATGATATCATTTAATTTATTATATGATCTAATAATAGCTGCAATCTCATTGGTCCAAACATTATGTATATATATTATATATAAATATATTTTGTGAGATAATGGTACTAAATGGTTTTACTTCAAAATCAGTAAAATAAGTATTATTCATATTGAACATATATATTCAAAATGAATTATGTCTCGATATTTATTACTTGAATATTTGACGATGTCTCCACGTTAAAGAGTTTTATCTTCTCGTCCAACCGTCCTATAGTAAAATAATTCGAAATTCTTACTAAGAGCTTGTAATGTAGGTAATGATAAAAAAACAATATTATTCTTCGACTGGTGAAAATATAATATATTATTTATTTTCCTTGTTCTTTAGAATATTGACAACGTCATCATTGGCGCTATCGCTTAATTTACGGATGATCGGTGAAAAAAATGTTCAGTCACAA